>NW_006800298.1:463837-583331 GCF_000485575.1 Poecilia formosa | reverse complement strand
AGGATAAGGCTTATATGCGATGTGATTTTACAATTTTTTTTTCAGCATAAGCTGCTCCAGAGGTGACTAATTTCCTTACCTGATGTTGATGTTAAGCCTTGGTTAAAACAGACACCCTCATATGTACCATTGAACTGTACGACAGTGTTAAAAAAAAAACAACTTGCCCTGGAAAAACACCTGCCCAATTAGGAGTGAGGCCTATCCCGTTTCAAACAACTGACGTTGAGTGTGTGGCTGTGTGTGTGTGAAGCCACAAGCTGTGGTCTCACCAAAGGGAACAAGATTGGCTTTAAAAAAGGCCAGGATAAATATTAGAGAGGGCTTACCATAATCTTAACACACACAAATGTAGACGCAGAGGGGGAGATGGAGACACACACACATTCTCAGACACCTTAAGGTAGACTTGATGGCAGACACACATGCACGCTCTGTCTCGTAAATGCACACATACACAATGGCACAGTGTGTGCTGTGCACGTTAACTGAAAATACCCTGAAACTGGACACAATGCTAAGGGATCAGAGGAAATCAGGGGAAGGGTGGGATAAGATGGGGAGAGAAGGAGGGACTGAAGAAATGTGAGGAAAAGCACAAGAGCCAGGCTAAAAGAATAAAAGAGGATAGATGACGAAGTAGAACGAGAGAGTTGAGATATAGATTGAGAAGCAGGTAGAGAAAAAGTCTCAAAGTGTTGAAAGACACAAGCAGAAGAAGTAAGGATGGGAGGCAGCAGGAGACAGAGGGATGAGGGGAGGAGGAGACTGTAAGATGGGGTAGAGAGGGCGAGACAAGGCGTCCAATTCATCGGCCTCAGGAGCTCCTTAAATCCAGACTGATCCAGGGGATTCTGCTGGGGATTTTTATCTCACACATACACAAAATCACACAATCACAACGTCACACATCCTAGTTCACACACACACACGCACGCACGCACGCACGCACGCACGCACGCACGCACGCACACACACACCACATGTCCATCCAAACACTTGTTCAGAGCTACGCTTATATTCTTCTGAAATTGGATCTAATCTTTGCGTTATCTTTACGTATTCTTTTAGAAATATACAAACAGTGCAGAGAAAACATGTGAGTGTTTAAAATCAGTTTTAAGGAAAAAAATGATCCACAAAAAAGGAAGATGTCAAGTTCTGAATCAAGTTCTTCTAGGAACTTTATAAAAAACATGAAGCTTTTTTATGTGTCAATTGTTGGTATGTTTATTTATTTATTAAATAATTAAACTAATTTGTTATTATATGTTGTTTCCGTCATATAGACATTGCTGCTTATATGGCATTAAATAAACCCAAACTTTTACAACTACTGGTTAAGACACATTGTAAAACATTGAAACAAAAATAGACTGGATAAAAACAAAGGGTAAATAGCAACTTGAATCATCCCAATTAAAGTTTAGCTCTGAACCAAGGAGAAAAGAAATTTATCTCAGGACTTTTAACTTCTCCTTTGTCTGTGTAATCAGAAAGCAAACAGTCTGAATTTTGTTCATGTCTGGAACATAAATTACTTATTTTGATAAATTACGCGTTTTGTCTAGAGAACAACTGATTAGGCTATGTGAATCTTAAAGCAGGCGTTGAAAAGTTTTAAAAGGCCTTTAAAAACCTTGTTTTTTTTTTCTTATGTACCCACAATTAAAATAACTGTTTTAAAATTGCTTCTTACTTTGAGGCACTTTTTTCTACCAACCTAATTATTTTAGCAGCTTAGGGGATAACATTTGCAGTCTAAGTGTAATTTTAGTTTTACAATATACCCACTTGAAAAGATTTTCTAAATGTTTTGGATTTTGCAACATCAGTTTGTTGGTAGAAGGTTGATGAGCTGCTGAAAACCTGGTAAAACAAGAAAACAAAGATCTTGTGGTGCCTGTCTTCTGTGAAGATGTTCCACTTCTTTCAGCTATGTCATTAAGACATGTACCTATTATATCATAGTATGTAAGTATTATTGTTTATGTTTTACTCACAGGAGGTGTTGAGCCAATAGCAGAGGTTTCTGGTGATGGGGAGGAGCTGGAACCTGCACAAGAAATGACCAAATTCATCAAGAAGAAACCGTCGAAGAAAGTCAAGAAAGGTAGGAACATGTAGTCCTCTGTAAGTTGATTTTCTACTTTTCTTTGCAGTTAAATACTTACATTTTTCTCCATTTATAGGTCATTCTATCAAACCAAATAATCTTAAAATTCATCAGAACTTCATTCTTAACAGATGACAATAAATCCTGCCCAGAGCCTTGACGCTACCTGTTCAGTGTCTGTACAATGTTATATCATGTTCCTCATTGTACCAGACAGTGTTATACCTCTCACTGCTGTCAATCAAATTCGGCAAAAACCTTATATGACTGAACCTTATATGAATCAGCTGATCTAAAGTTTATGCTTAAAGAAATGTTTAAATGAATTAGCTTGTGTTGAGTCGCTGAGATTGATTACTAACATGTTCCTTTTCATTTTAGCCGTTTTTTTACCCTTGAGTTAAAATTTAATCATCGAGAGAAACACCTGTGTACTGTAAAACAAATGAAAAAAAGTTTCATATTTAAAATCATGTAAGTACAAAATCCATATAAAGAAGGATGGAGCATACATTTTAGACACTGTAAAATTTTAAATGGTTCAAAAGAAAGGAAGGCGCAAGTTTAATTTAAGTACCTCATGTTGATATAAAGCAGAGATAACTGCTTGGATTTTTATTATTGTCTATTTTTGTTTTGTTTTGTTTTTTTTTTTCCAGTGGAACAATTGTGACTGCCAAAAACAACCTGCAAATGACCACATTAGGTCAACTGCGTTTCCATGACAATAAACATCACAAAGCTGGAGAGATGCATCTGGAACATTCATTATGAAATATTACAAGTGTTGTGCCTATCACAGAGCCTTGAGGGATGCTTTTTCAATAAGAGGGATTTTCTTTTTCTCATATAAACATGTTACTTGTTACATGTTACCTGTAAGATTCTCTGCCATTCTTGATAATGAGCCTTTTTGTTGTTGTTGTTGTTTTTCATCATGGTCAAAGTCTGTAGTTGCAGGGAGGTCTCTGAAAGTATTTGTTATGCTTTTATGGCACAATTGTGATACATCTGGCTAAACATTGTTATTAATTTACACCACTTTTTATTAGTTAGCATCTATTGTTTTGTTTGCAGTTGTACAAACCTTTTGAGTAAAATGTTTTTAAAAAACAGTTTTATGGACAGGATATTTCTGAAATCATTTGAAGAAAAGAAAAACTGTCTTCACTTTTACAGGCATATACTAAGCAGGTCTGTTCCCACTGGCGTTTGTTTAAATTGGATCACACTCACATCCTCAGTTGGATTTCTGTGGCCTGTGATTGCCACTTGTATATTTTCATCCATACTCTTCTTTCAGTCTGCTCTTCCATCTGTCAGTTTGATTGAATCACATTAGATCAGAAAGGCAGATATCTTGGTCTGTGTTCAATTCTTAAGTGAGTTTTCTTCTCATATTTATTTCCATTTCCGTCTCTGATTTTTGTCTTCTTTTGTAGGGTTTAATCTCTTTTAGTGTATTACTAGTTTATATAATCCTGAAAACAATAACCAGATGTCGTAGATATACACAGGATTCTAAAAGCATAAACATACGTAAAACAAAGTAGATCTTCTTTGCTGGCTCCTGCCTCTAAGACTCACACACACAGAAACACACTACTACCACAAAGGGGCTTCTAGTGTTTTATGATGGTTTGTCTTGCCTTAACACGAGCAGATTCTCTTTGATGGGCTCTACTTTCATTAGTGCCTGGTTTGTCTGTGTGTGCTAGATGTGCACATGTGTGTGGTTAATCCACTCAGGCGTCACCGCTAATGAGAAGGGGAGGTGTGGGAGACACTGAGAAGGCGACAGGAGGATCATTAGATACACACAAATATACAAAGTGTACGTCGAGGCAGCACATCAGTGTGCGGAGTAAGTTCTCAGATTTCACATGTGTATCTTTCACTGTGCTTCCATTTGCTGTGCTGTTACCTTTTTGATATGTCACCAACCACACATATTGATTTAACTTTAATAATATTAATCAATTGACTGTTTTTAGGACACAATGTTTAAAAAAATTCTAAAAGCTGATTTGATGTCTGTCAGCATTAGCAGGGATCGCTTTTATGTATTAATGAATTTATTTCTTTATCACAACCAAAATACATCCACAAAAACAGCAAGACAAACATCACGTGGTTAAGATGGAACCACAGAATAAAAGTCGTCTGGAATAAACTATTTTTGCTTCATCAAACAGAATCCCTCAAAATACTCAACCATCTCTAACCCTCTGTCCTTACAAGCATTTTTAATACTTTCACTCATTTATTCATGCCGCAGTCAATTCTAGAACAACAGATTCTGACCAAATCAGAATCAGTTGAAACATGAAATTAAGATACAGTAAAAAGAACAAAGAAAATGTGGTCTGCTTTGGAAAACAACACTGTGCTGCTTTATTTGTAGATTTCTCCAAGGCGTTTGTCTCAGTCAGCTGTCATCAGCCTCATTTTCCCCTTCATTTGAAGAAAACAACAATCAAATGTCGAACCACATACATTCTTATTAGATATTATGATCTAATAAAAGAAATGGTGTTAAGCAAAGTTTAAAATGTTGGTACTGTTTACATAGTGCGTCAATGAAAAATAGCCTATTCCACAGATTTGAGACAACTGCTGAAGCACATTGTTTTTTATTCAAGTTGTGAAACAACCATGAAAAAAACGACTGTTGGACTGCCGTTCTCCTGCAGAGTTTCACCTAAGTATTACAGAAGTACATCTCTTAAAGCCTTAAAAACCGCAGCATTTGAAATAAATTCAGGAGCTAAGAGGAAGCCGGTTGTTAGATTACAAGTCTGGAGTCATTTCTTCATGGTGTTTTGGTGCCAGTTAAAAGATGTACCGCTGCATTTTCAACAGAGTTTAAACAATGCAGAGAGAATTGATCTAGACAGACTTAAAGAGCATTAGAGAAGTCTTGACAATACATTAGGAAAGCATGGAGAAGTTTTTCCAGGCCTTTAAGGGGGAGGCATGGCTTCAACTTCGTAAAGGTTTCCTTCTGGTAAAAAACTGATTTCACAAAAGCATTTAACTGCTCTTCTAATTTATCAACTTCATGTTATGTGACAGTTACCTAGAAGTAAATGAATGTATTTATTTTTTTGGAAAATCTCATGATTACAGTTTATTACAATGCGAAGAAATCCTCATGAAGAACACTTTAAAGAATGTAGCTACATCTGGTGGCTCAGCCTCAATCAGTAGCTACAGTAACTCACTCTGGTATTAAAGAAGTTGTGGCTTGTTTCAAGTTGAGTCAGGAGCAATAGTTATGAAATGGAAATGTAGCAGGAGAAGATTCATCAAGATTACTTAAGCTGTCACTGGAATTGGTGGGCAGGTATTTGCAGGAGATGCAAGTTATACTAGGTTTGGATTCATACAAGATTTCTTCAACAAAAAAGACAATGGAGATCCAGTGTGTTTGTGTTTCCTGTGTGTTTGTGTTTTTGCAAAGTTTTGTAGAAAGTACTTTTTTTCTCATAGTGTAAATACTGATGGATATTGAGACTCTAGATTTACCTGGCTACAAGAAATACTTGACATTATGCACAAGATAATGTTTCATAGAGATTGATGATGCTCTGATTAGCATCCCTGTTCCTTTAAGACCAGAACTGTCCTTGTAGAGTTATCATAGGTTGACAATATTAAAATCAATCATTTATGTTGTACATGTTTCATTTCCTGTCACAGCGGTATTAGTCTCATAAGAATATCTACAACAACAAAGAGAAAACGCCGATAAATCATTTTAACTTCATTATACAGTTTATTATCAGAATTGCATTGTACAAATTTGTTTTATTAGGCCAATGTAAACTTTAAAACCCTATTTTCATGCATTGATGCAATCTCCTCCATTACATGCTGTACCCATTGAACTTTGCTGTGTCCTCAGAACAGGAAAACATCAGGTAGCTCACATGGGGCATTGCATATTACAGCTGCTAGTCTACATCTGGCTTTGAAAACACCACAAGACTGGTGATATTACTTTTTCATCTGCTGTAAGCTCAGTACAAAGACACTGCATAAGAACAGTGCTTCAGACCTAAGTTTGTTCCCATTTGGGCTTTATGTCTGTGTTTGTGTATGGTGAACTAAGGCTTAATATCAAAAAAGAGACTTAACACGTTTTTCCTTTTGTGACTATTTCTCTCATTTGCTTTCTCTCTCTCTCTCTCTCTCTCTCTCTCTCTCTCTCTCTCTCTCACTCACACACACACACACACACACACACACACACACACACACACACACACACACACACACACACCAATAGACGCCATTATTACAGGGCAGAACTACAAATAAAAATCTGTAATTAGTATTGTTTGCCAGGGAAAGCTCCTGATCATGTCTGTGGTTTGTGCTTAAAAGAAAACCAGGAAGGAGTTTAAGGGGAAATGATTCGGGAAGTAGCAAAATGAATGAGCATAACATCATTTCCTGACGTGTTCTGATAGAAAGACAGAAAGAAATTGAGCATACTTGCACACACAGTTGGGACTTTTATTAAGGATATTTAAAAACAATAATTGCAGCTGACCAAAGTACTGTACAATAAAGCAACATGCAAATAAAGCTAGAGTAAAGCAAAAAAAAAAAAAATAATAATAACAGGATTGCGATAAAATCACAAGCAACTAAGACAGTGTAATAGTAAAAGAGGGTTAAATGGGAATTAAAAACAGTGAGACGTAGAGCCTGCCTAACACTCATCAGGAGCTTTTGCCACAACTTTGAACAACAACTGATAAGACTGTCCCCTCTGGTTTTGGAGGAGGTTTTGGGGAGAATCAAAAATATTTGGTCAGCTGGCTTAGAGCATGATGGGACATGGCACGCGTCTGCAACTTCTGTCCTCATGTGCCACGACCTTGCAATGTTTGGATGATTCCCAAACATTGCAAATTGAATCAAAGGAATGCTTAATGGCCTTTTTAAAACTAACTGACAAGCCAAGAAGGTAATTTAACCTTTGAATCAGGTGTTGTAGGAGGGATGCATAAGTTTGAAGTCTGTACTTCCAGACAGACTTTGTTTTGGCCATTTGCCACAGGTAAAAAAAAAAAAAAAGCAGGATTTGATAGCTGAATTGACATAAATCAAGTTTGAGGCAATTTTTTGATCCTAGATAGGTGAAGAGAGATCAACAGTAGTAGCCGAGATCATGAGGATTAAAATATATCACATCAATCTTCCTTTCATTAACCTTTAAGCTAACTGCTATTTAAGGTCAATTCAGATGAATAATGAAGTCGACAAAGCCTGAACTCTGTTATTTACTAAATCTCATCACCGTTTAACAAAAAGAACTACATATTATACAAACACTGTTGTGTTTTCTAAGCAGGGTTTAGACTCGACTCTTCTGTAGAGTATATGCTCTATCCTATCTGATGGTGGCAAAGTGCCAGAAAATCCTTCAGATCCACTGGCCTGCTTACAGCTCCCATAAAAACCAGGAACAAGGTAACAGAACAAATCAGTTCAAAGCTCATATTTTCTTATACAAAGAAATACTCACATACACCTTCCGCCTACCTGTCTAAGACTTAAAAGTAATTAGGCCTCATGCCAAATCCTGCACGCACAGATCTTTCTGTTAGGGTACCTGGCAACCGGAAAGCTCATCTGGTTGACTTGAAAGGCATCAAACGATGTCTGAGAATTGGACACAGGGAGAGAGAAGGGTAGAGCACACTCCTTGTTTTTCCTCTTGAAACAGAGGGCTAGGAGAAAGATAAAAGGGAGAAGGGAGAGTGTCTTCCTTCTATTTCCTGCCGCTGCATCTCTTTTTGTTGTTGTGCTCCTCCCCTGCAGCCCACCTGGGATCACAGACATGATCCAGACCACAGATTCACACATGCAACCATACGCAGTCATACATGCGAAAACAGGAAAGAACACGTTCATGTCTTGTTTTGTTCCTAGCACATTGGGATTAGACATCAATATAAATACATTTTAACAGTTTATTGTAAATTTTAAGATTATTTTTGCCTTATTTTCTTTGAAGTTAATTTGAACTTGGACCTAACTGGTGTCTTACTTGATCTTATATTTGAGTCTGTAGAGGTCTTATCAAAGGCAATGTCAGATCCCTGCCTGTGGTCTGCTTTGGTTGCTTAGAAATCCTCCCATAGCTACTATCCTTCAGGCCAGAGCTTTGTCCAGCTCCAGGTCCTCTTCACTATTTCTTATCCTAATGTCACAACTTCCTTCCATTTTCGACCTAAACGAACTGCAAGTACATTATTGAAAATTATAATAAATTGCAATGCTGGTAAAAAGTATCTTCAATAGTCATGCAGACGACTCATTTTATCACTGAAAAAAACTGGGTATAAACGACCAAATCACTAAAAATTTGAAACAGCTAAGACTTCATATTATCGCCACACTCCACTTCGTACACACTCTACATCTAAACATTACTCTGACAGTTTCTGTTGCTAATTTGCAGCAGCCTTTCAAGCACATTAGTGTTGCCCCTCAACGTTTACCATTAGCTGCTGTGCTATTCTTCACCCATTAGCAATGTTCTTTATGCATTAGCATGTTGTTAAGATCTATCCATTAAGCAATGAATCCAGATAAAAGCTGTTGCTCATTATTGTCCTCTTGGAAAGCTTCTCAAAATACAGATAAGGACAAGGATATGAGTCAGACTCTGAAAAAATAGATTGACACAAAGCATTTTTTGAAATATTATTTCAGGAAAATGAAACATACTCATAATCTGTTTCCAAGCACTTATGATTTGATAGTGAATTTGGTAGATTTTCTTGATTATTCACCAAGTGTCTCCACAGCAAAAAGGGACATTCAATAGAAAGATTTGGAAATCTTCTGCCTTATCTGTAATTTAAGATTGGGTATTCTTGGTACAAATGTGCACCAATACTTGATGAATCTTTTTTAATGTGATGCATTTTCCTTCTGAACAGTAAATTAACAACATTAGATAATTTTTGATGTCCTGTAGACATCTAAAGTAATTGGTAATTAATTAATTGCTTTTTTAATCTCTGCAACAGGAATCTGGAAGAATATTATACTGTGCTGTGGACACTTTTGGAAATTTATGAACTGGTACTCAGTCAGCTGAGTAGATTGATACACATCAGATGAACCATCCATTCTTAGAGGGAATACAGCCACATCTACAAAATAAAAGACTGAGGAAAAAGTTGGAAATGCCTGCGCTTCATGATGATTTGAGAGGATGCTCTGCTGCCCTGAAAACAATTGCACTGTAACCCTAACTCATAGTAATAATTACACAAATTTGACATCAAAATACTCATAAATTATGGGATAATAGATATCAACTAAATTACAGTGTGCCTACTGGCAGATTTGTGTCTTCAGTATCTGCTTTTAGGAAGTTTATTATAATAACTGTTTGCTAATCATGAGTTTTGAATTTGTCTAATATGAAGTCACAGCCTCCAGCTTTTAATGTGCAGAAGGAATTCTGTGTAAATTATCACTATTTACTGCAGCCAAATCCTCTCATTTCCAGGTTAGTTATAAGGCCAGTAGCAGAGAGAAGCTTCACAGGTAAAGATACTTGTAATAACTCATTAAGAAGCCAGAGGAGACTTATATCAGCATAGATAAATCACACAGTCCTGAAACGGTACCACAGTGAACAGAGCTACTGATTTTACTGTGGCACACTGTGGCTGGTGGTTACATCCAGCTTCTGCACTCGTACATGAACACGTCGTGCCCAGCAGGCAGGTTTCCTCATCCCTAACAGCATCATCTGGGGCTAAGGCCTTGAGTTTCTGACCCATGAGTCTCTCTTCTATGTGTGTGTTTGTGGTTTTTGATGGGTGTGACAGATAGAGGTCTCTCTATTCAAGGCTCACCCCCCATGAATAAAAACACAGACAGAGAATGAGCTCTTGTTTGGCCATCCACAAACCCTCACCCACATTTACACAGACATTCTGAGGTTAAGTGTCCTTGCAGATGGGGAATAAAATGTGGCTTATTAAACTAAGCCTGAATGCTAGATGTGTGTGCACATAATAGCGAGTGTGTAAATGTTTAATGACGTTTTGAGTCTATAAAAGTGGGTGTGAACATTACACAATGTGTAGAGTGGTCTAGCATAATAAGGTGAAGGTGTCAGTATGTTTAATTTAATGTAAGAGGCTTTCTTGAAAATAAAAATAAATTAAAAATATAAAGATATGTTCAAAATCCTAAGTTTGAAAATTTAAAGAACAAATGCTCATATTTTGTTGGCAACTACTAGCCCAGCAGTTTCTTTTCATGTATTCTTTCCAGAATGTCTGTGCCTTAAGAGACCAACAGATTTCTATAACAGCTGTGAACATTTACAAATCCAGTATGCTCAATGATGGGGATTAAAAGTTCAAAAGGAGTTAAGGAGCAACTTTACTGTATTCTGTTAGCCTTCCTGTTATCTGCTGAATATTTTTTACTCTCTCCAGCTTTCTTAAAAGCCAACTTATCTCCACATGTAGATAAACAGGCCTCCTTTTTAAAAGCATTTTCTTTGGCTTTATATTTTAAACACATTGTTGATATGGGAAATGGTGCATGTCATGCCCCTTAAAATTGAATAAAGACCACGAGTTCCTCAGAAATTTAGAACATAAAAATGCAAGGACAGAGCTATAATGGTCGTTATTTGTTTAAATACTTACTTACTTACTTGCTACCCCAGATAAAATACAGACAAATATTGCCCCTGAACCTAATGAGTCTATTCATGAAAGCAGAGTAAGATCTGACAAGAACTTGTGAGAAAAAAAAAAAAACATAATGCCAAAAGTTTTTATAGGACGCATGAACAATTTAATGTTCTTCCAAATAAACCTAACAAATTAGAAAATAAGAAATGTAAAACACAACCCTGCTGTGAAAGTTGAAGGATTCTCAGTCAACAAGAAGAGAACAAGTTTAGAAATAAGAGGGATAAAACCTGATGGGTTATGTCAGAGTTGAGAGACTGAAGAAAAAGTGAATACTTACCTTTCTTTAAAAAGCAGACTTAGAAATAAATTTGAGAACGTCATCATTTTAATTACCTGTCAAATTTCAAACTCTGAGGTCTCAGCTTGTCAACATCAGTAGCAGTACTTTCCTTTGTTCTTGAACTCCAAAGCTTGTGAACACCAACTGAATCCCAAGTACACGGCTATCGCTTCATCTGGTGAACAGTCTTTTTTGGCTCTGGTTGTGTTGTCGGAGCAATGATAGGATGCTTGGCTGTTTAATGTGTGTGTAATGTTCCACTAATGTCTTTGCAGTAGTATTATCTGATCAGCTATTCTTAGTCGGAGGCTAATGCTCGCTGTGATTACAGATAGAGAAGAGAATGGCACTCCAAATATTTGTCGACCAGTCTGGTACCAAGGTAGACCACTGCATTATATAGACTTGTTGAACCACGCAATGGAAAATGTAAGATTTTTAACCTTTGCAACAGCTACTCAGACATGTCATATTGGTATTGCTCATTTATGTAGCATTTGTCTTTGATGGATCGTTTATTTGAGAATGTGTTGGAGTCTATCAGAAAAGGATTTACATAAATGACCTTGTTGTTCTTATCAATTATAGAACTCATTAATCTGGATCAGTTTATCTTGTTCCAGGATCCATGAAGAACCACTAGATTTCACCATCACAAATCATGTCATCGCTTCCAATTTGTTTGACAAGCGGTCAGTTGAAATTTCGGCCATAAATAGAAGCAGAATAATACAGGTGGGGTGAGCCAAGATGGGAGTAATAAAACATCTATTTTTATAAAAGGTACAGTTGTGTTGACACAAAGAGATAAAAAAAATTACGATGTGTTGGAACATCAGGAGTGTTGTGGATTACATAGTGAACAATGTTCACATCTTCACTGAACCAGTGAGTATCCATTGTTAATCCCAGGGCTTCACAATATATATTGTGCAACATGTCCTCACTGACCTGGTCTATCCTTCTCTGGACCTCAGAAGCCACTGATGAGGTTTATCAGGCAAACACTGTGGTTGATTCAACTTTAAGAGTTGTTTAGTTTGGGACATATGGGTATTTTTAGGATGTACCTTCTCCTCAAAATATCATCTTTGTCTGTTATCTAAAAAACAGCTCCTGAAGTGACTTTCACTTTATTTGTTCAATGTTAAAAACCTACTAAGATCAAACCATCCTCTGCAGTGGTACACAGCCTAGTGGGAAAGGGAGCAAAATAAGAGCTGTTAATCCTCTGCATCAAAAGGAGACACTTAAGGCAGTGCAGATCTGTGTAGCCCCTGGATGCCCCCATCTTTAATTTTAAAGGGGACCTATTATACTTCATTGAACAGGTTAGGGTAGGTCTATCTGCTCTACAAAATATGTTCATTACATTTTTTGCACAAAATCATTCTAAGATAATAGGATTTTAGTCTGCTCAGTTTTGAACTCCTTTCATAATGAGCTGTTTTAGGGCCTCTTGTCACTTAAAATCCAAATATGTTGCTGCTGTCATATGGTTACTCCCCACCAACTCAACTTTTACACTCATATGAAAGTGGCTGGAAACTGTTGTGCAATTATTCAAACGTATATCTTTGACCTCAAATCTGACACAAAAGCAGAAGAAGTAGAGCCTCCTCCACAACCAACAATGATATGGCAAGTAATTCTGGGATGTTAAGTATACAATAAAACACTCTTTTCCAGCAGCCGTTGTTCAGTGGTAAAACCAGGTGACCATCACTTGGGTTACAATGTAATGGTGCAGTGCCTGTCATTTGTGACTTAACAATTGGGAGGTTATTGAAATGTCTTACTTTCGAGACACTGTAAAACATTATCATATTACCTGAAAAAATCTGAGTGGTTTTCTAAAGCGCTTGGGCTATTTTTAGAAACAGTTGAGACCTAATTGGAAGTACAAAAATGTGCAAAATATGATTTTGCATAATAGGTCCCCCTTAACATGCACACCACATTTCACTTGGAAAAACCCCTGATGAAGACTTAGATGTATTAGGAATGACTGTATGTCCCTTCTGGTCTGGGAACCACTTGGGTTCCTCCAGGTAGGGGATATGGAGTGGAGCACAACTCCTAGATTGAGAAGAACTGAATGTCTACTATGTAGGGCATGGTCTGTGCTATAGCTTTAGCTTGAAGTAAGCAGAGCAAACTAAAAGAAAAATGTAAAAATACATGCAACAGTGACTTTAGCTCAATTTAAAACACACACACAAAAAAAAAAACACAATGGCAAACTGAACATCCATCCCTACATCAGGAATAGGAAACAATACATTTGCCTTGATTGGTTGACCTTAGTGACCTTAATAAAAGCATAAGATTTTTTTTTTATTATTTTTTTAAAGTACCCATTTATTCGACAATGTTTTTTTTTTTTACATTAAGTTTTAGTCAGGTTTGTTACAACATGTACCTTCTGGATGATGTTGTTTAAATCATAAAGCACTGAACTGTCTACAGTCGTGAAAACTGAAAGTAACATACAGAACAGATGTTGAGACAGGAAATCTGTACTGATGTATTTACACAAACTCACTCTGTGTTTCCCTCATCTTTTCACATATGCCTCAGTGTGTTCAAACTTCAAAGATATAATTTACACAATCTTTGCACAATCAAGAATGTTGAGTTTCTCTTATTTACCACAAGGGCTAAACAAAATATTTGAATTGAACAACAGCAACTACTTTGGGAAAAATGTATATGTTTATGTAGCCAGGATGATGCAACAGGGAGTTTCGTCCATGCAGTTTGATTTATCAAAGGCGTGTTGATAAGTTCTGTAAATTATGGATAAGAGGGAGTAGAAAACAGAAGAGGGATGGGAAAAGAAACAGACTTAGGGATAGTAAGGGGAGGTATAAAGAGGCAAAAAAGGGAGAGGCAGGAACCGTTCGCACTACGATAACCATCAACAAACCAGACAGTCTTTGAGAGCTGGAAACCCAGATGTGTATTTGTGTGTTCCCCTCAGGTCATGCAACATGTGGTAGGGAGCCGGTGTTTATGCAGTAGTGTCCATTCAGACCCTGGCTCCTGAGGGAACCTTACAGAAGGAATGAAAGCTCTTCCTCTGGGAGGCCCATGTAGGAAATGCAGCTTCCATCTTGGTGAAACCAGCCTTTACACCTCCTGCTGCTTTTCACATTAGGCCTACAGCAGCTATTTTCAGCTGAAAAGCCATTAATCTGCTACATTTTATGGGTGCTAATAGTTCACTTTGTACATTTTATGGGTCATTTAAACCATACATGGTATGACTCCTGTAAATTTCCATAATGGAGTTAACTTAATTTTTTAAATTTATAAATAAGCACATAGCAAAATGTGTTTTTATACTTTGATACACATTTTATGAAAATAAATTACTAACTAATTACTCCTAAACTCATGTCGATATGCAGTCTTTTTAACATGCCTTTGAGACTTGACTTGTACTTTCCTTACATGGTTATTTACTTATTATAAACAGTGCTTGTAATCAAAATATTGTATGCATTCTGCTAAAGAGACCATTTTACAAATTCAGTGATCTTGAAAAATTAGGTAAATTTATTTATTTATTTATTTATTTATTTGTCCTGCATTTTTCTGCAGAATCTGCAGAAATCTAATTTGGAAATTATGCTAACATTGATGGATTTAGAATTGTTTTCTATTCAGCTAAGATCCTTTTTTTTATAAATAGAGACCCATTATCCACACTAGCAAACATAAAGTGATATGATTATGTTATTGGATAACCTGACTCTGATGAAGTGATGTACTAATAGTCAGTAAAATATGCAACACCACATTAGAAAACATACGTTTTTGTACATTTAAGATAGTTTACCTCAATAGATTTTATAGAAAATAGGTGAAGCACGCCACCATGTAAATTTGTGCATTTTGTACTGCATTACTAAGCTTTTTAAGGATATCAAAAATGTTTGCATAATGTACTTTATTCTTTCTGAATAAATTTATTCTGTCCCAGAAAAATGTGATTACACACTTAAAGATGCACCAAAGTCAATAAGCTAAAAATGCTGAAAACCTGTTTCACAATGTTAAAACTCTGCTCTGAGTATAAATTTGCTCCTATAGACAGAAGCATAGCAGTTTTTGTGGTGATCATAGAATGTTTTTCTTTGTAATAAAAGCTCTTTTTTGTTGCTCCCCCCCTTGAATTCCCTCAACCTCACCCCTACCCCCATTTTTTTTTTAAACAAGGGACCTTTAATTTGGCGTGAAGGAAGCAATGAATTGTAGAGTGTACTTTTCCACCGGCTGCCTGGGAAGTGTAGGCCTCTTTCTCTATCCTCTGCCCAGTGCAAAACCCAATAGGTAACATGTGTTTTATTAGAGCCCCTACTGAACTCCTCGCCCTGTCACGTCCTCTGTATGCCTTTACCTGTTTGACTTTTCTACTTTTATTCACTTTTGTAAAATGTGCTGATTTGTAATTTAGGCACTACATAATTTACATAAAAAGCACTATTTTCTTTTAATATTGATCTTTCTTGAATGACAGATTGCAGTAATGCATTGTGTTATTTCAAGGGGAGCTTCTGTGTGTGTTTTTAGAGGATGTGCAGATAGTTTATCAGAGGAGACGTGTCAATTAGCTTGGGGGGTACAGCCGGTAGAGCAAGAGTTTAAGGGTCAAAGCGGGGGGAGGATTCGTCAGCTGCCACTATTTATAAAAACGTACTGTGTCCTTGTGCATATGTGTATGTGCTACGCTCAGGGCTTCATTGTGGGTGAGTAGACACTGAGCAGACTGAGAGCAGACACATCTCTCTGTGTGTGGCGACACATACCACTTCAACAAGACTGACAGCACAAAATTCAAATTGTTGTCGCAGAAACATGTTGCCCTATGTTGTGTTTCTTCTAACGTGTATTTTCACTTGACTTAAATTCAAAGCAAATAGACTTGCAAACTTGCAAAAAGTTAACATATGTACCACACATATATTATTACTATACATCATAAAACATTCATATTGTAAATTATGTTAGGAATCTGTTAAAATTGTTTATGGACGGCTTTGCCTGTAGTCCTGTTAAAGTTAAACTGATGAAAAAGAAACACTGCTTGAAACAGACAGCATCAACGAGGAGCTCAATCACAGCTATGTCCTGAATTTGATCCTAAATTATAAACAGCTATTTGATTTATCTGAGAAAGTGAGTGTAACCTTCTGGAAAAACTGTTGGCTTGTTTGTATTTCCTCTAATTATAATTCTCTCGTCATCTTCTGATGTTGATTGAACTCATTATTTTTGGGATATTTGGTGTAATCAGTGTAAATACCCAGATTTCATTAATCCTTCATGATCCTTAAAAAAAAGAATATATTAGAGACGAATAAACAAATAAAGGGAAAGTTCATTCTGACTGAGATGACTCTAAGGTAGTTATGTTGTTTTCCAATTTCCCCAGAACATCTTAAGAATCTTGAAATCACCTTTTCCTTTGAGAGCGTTAATGTTTTCCCTAGCAGAGTGAGAAGTGATCAGTGTCAGTAGAAAGAGTCGGTTTGGTCTTTCTTGTCTTGGCTTTGACTCAAAACAAAGCACAGGCTTTAGACCGCAGACAGAAGTATTACGGGTACATAATGGGTTCTTTCCTCTCCATCCCCTTTGGTGTAGCTCACACCCTTTTATTCTTGCCCCATCTCCGTCCCTTCCTTCACTCACACACCAGTCACACTGCTAGTGTGTACTCAGTAATAAAAAGTGTGTACGTGTGTGATTGCAGTGGACATGATTAGTTTCCTTCATTAGGCTAAAGGCCGGGATTTTCTCCATGGCAAATATTGAGCCATGGAAATGAGACATATGCGCACACACTCTGAAACGACATACCTCTAAAACCAATCTAATGCGTGCTCAGAGTCCCAGACAGGACATTCCTCATTTATTCAGCAAATAGTCATTTACCCACATGTTCCCACAAATACACATGCATACATTCTGCCTAAACTCTCATCTATCTCCATGAAAATGGACACAAAATCACGCACATGTGCAAGCTGGTACAGATTTTGGCTCTGCCCTGTTTTTGGGCTCTTAATTAATCCCAATTATTAATGAGACATGATCAATCCCAGACTGCGCTGAGCCTACAGTCGCCACATGTGTGTGCTAGTCGTCTCTCAGCAACACAAAGTTTAGCTAACACTTAGGAAATGGTACAAAAAGAATGAATTAAGCTGTCAAAAGCAGATTTTTGGCTAACCATGATCAACAATGTGTTGATGTTCTGAAACGCGTAGGTAGCTGCACCAACTCACTGAAGAAAAAAGACGGGCGAGGCACTTTACCTCTAAAGATCTGTGCATCAGTGTATGAATGTGTGCACATTTGTGAGTGTGATTGGGTGAATTTGGTTCTAGTGTAAAGTGTTCTTAGTAGTTGGTACTACTCAAAAAGTACTGTACAAGGTTACGTGTCTTAGTTAATCTGGCAACAGATCCCTGGGATGAGGTTCAACATAAGCTTCACAAAGAAAATAGATCTTCACATGTGGAGATTAGGAAGACTGTATGGAAACCATTTCAAAGCAAAAATATGAAGATTTTTTATTCAGTGAACTGCCAACTTTCACAGTTCAGTATTCGCTTATTCCCCTATTCATGGATTTTCCTGTGGAATGTGACTTCAAATTATTCACGGAAAATGTGCCTATTTTCTGTTTTTCCAAAGCAAATGCAGCTTGGTAAGCTGAAATACCTAAGCCAATGCTGCTTGACATGCTATTGGCTGACGACAGCAAAGCACTCAATTCAGTAGCACCATTATTTGTCTGTGTCGCTGATTGTCTGTAACCCCAAATGCAAAAATAAGGAAACCTGTAGATATTAGCTTCTGCAGTTGTGTTAAGACAGTTTCCAATGTGTACATTGAATCATACTGAGGTGTATTTGTGTTTTGAACAATTAAAACAAGTATTTATATATTTTCCAAGAGGGTATCAGGCATCTGCAGATTTTAGCTCTTCGTGGGCAGCTGTGGTCCCCAACCTCTGTAATTATGGGGGGTCTTCTGTAATTTCTTTTGTGCTCAAGTTCAAGCATTTAAGTCAAGTCAAAGACTCAAATGTAACACAACTCTATCCATTTATTTTTATGCCATATTTCATATTTATAGATGAAAGCCCTTCTTTATATCTGATGTTACTTAAATGCATTGTTAGTTTATTTACTGCAGGTAAGCCACTAATAATGTTTTCAAGAGAAAACCCCAGCTATATAGCTATATAGAAGCCTGGATGTTGTGTGGTAATAATCCAGTTCACAGTTTGGAATATTGATTGCTTTGCGTTATTCTGCTAAATGCTGCGTGTTTGGTTTGGATGTTGCTGTGAACTTTCAGAGTGCGTGCTGCAGGTTGCGCTTTAAAGATCAGCACTAATACGTTCTAAATCAGGTACACATGGACATGTATATTTATCAGAACAGGAATGTCAAAATCCCAGCCTCTGTTCAAACACCTATATGATCGCATTTAAAAACATACATCCACTGACATGTGCGTAATCCGAAACCACTGATTGGCCATGGAGTCACTATCTGATTTCCCAGCACAAACAGAGGGGCAGCTATGTGCTGAGCTGGTGCTGCGCTAGCTGCTGGGTGAGGAAGAGGATTTAGCTCAAACAAAAGCAGCAGAGCCCCGACCAGAGCAAGAGGCTGTTGAGTTTGATGACCTTTCCACCACGTGTGTGTTCATATTTGTGTGTGTATGAAAAGAGAAGAAATCTACATGCAAACAGTGTCAAGGTGATATGTGTGCATGAGGTCATTTCAACACTTAACCATCTCCCGTCTCCCACACTCTGATGCATAGTGAGTGTGAAATTTTAGGGGAACTCCCTTAGATGGAGGTACTGATTAACTCTGGCTTTATACATGCTGAGAGCATTTTTTTTTTGTCTTTTGCGGTGTATGGAGTTATGGCCCAGTGTTTATGGCACAGTACATCTCTCTGCAAAGATACTGAGCTGTGTTTATGTGTATTTGTCAGATTATGTGTATGGGTGTGGAAGTGTGAGAGGAGGAACGAACAGTTTTCTTGGAAGCACTGGGCTTTGACATTTGTCTGAGCTTGTGGTATATGTGTTTATATCTAGCTCAGTTTATGTGTTAGGCTGTTTATCGCTGTATCTTTTAGAGAAATGTTTATGCAGTCAAACTGGTCTTCTCTTCTAAAACACTGATTCAGATGTAGTTACTTAGAGGATCTTGCTCTGCTGCTCTGTTTGTCTTCTTGTTTTCCATCAGCCAACATCAATTCAAATCAGTGGATATTTACATTAAAGCAGCGCTTGGCCCTTATTTTCCCTGGTTGTCTATTTTTGTCTTGGTCTTCAGTTCCGGGTTTTATTTTAGATGCTTAATCGGCTTCTGATTAGACGGGTACTCCTTCTAAAAACCATCCGTTACTCCCAAATTACCCCTTTACTCTGTCTTGTAATCATCCTAAAAATTTCTTGGGGTAAACTGAGAATTTAAGCGTAACAATCAGAATCGTTTTGCATTAGTTAAGAGTAGTACATTAAAAAGAACTCAAAAGTGAATCACAGGATTCGGCTTGATTTGGTTAGCAGTGTTTGTATTTGATATTTACAGAATGTCAGAACGTGGATATAATTTTCACAAGAACATCTGTTTTATTTGACACCCAGTTTATGTAAAAATACAGTTAAATCTGCCTTGAACTTATATTTTAATAGTGAACATATTCAGTTTTTCCTCATGCTACCTGCTGTCCCTACCCCTCTTGTTGCTGTCCACTGATGATCAGCTGGCTACACTTTTACCTTCCTTACAAAAAAAAAAAAATAATTCAAAACTTTTTTCTTAAAGCTACAGTGGACAAATTCAGAGGGAAGTGTTTTTAGAAGTCAACAGGCTGGCTATTTGAACAGATAGCCAAACTAACAACGGGCTTAAAATCTAACACTAAATATTAATTTAGATGGAATACAGTGTTTATTTGGTGATTAAAGTAACATAATGTTGTAGCTGCACTAAGAATAGTTGTAGCTGTTTTGTTTTCAGTTACAATCAAATGGAAAGTTATTGTTAACTGGCATAACTGGTTCTGTTATGCCAGAGAGTCAAGAGCAAAGTTTATGAATTGTTCTTGGAGGTTTAATGTGCATATGGGTTGCCAGTTTATTGAGTCAAATGAGTAAATTAGTCTGTTTTTATGCATAGTTTGTCATTCCCAGTCTTTAGTAATACTGTTACTCTCTGTCCTCCACACATTAAAGCTGCAGTCTGTTAGAGTGGTGTAGGTATTATGTGGTCTCGGGTGTGGTTTTTCTTCACAGATTCTTCAAAAGACAAAAAGCGTAATTGTTTGTGGATTTCTATAATGGCTAGAAGGATTTATTTTGCAGCTGCTAAACCTCATACCAAACAACATTAGGGGAGTTTACAGAGTATCTGTTTGACTCAACTAAATGTGGAAGGATAGCCTCACTGGCCAGAAAACACAACAAAATGAAACCTAAGAAAGATGTTCAAACACCCAAACCAGAGTCGTTTTGCTCACGGGGTGGTTCCGTTTCACAGTTTCCATGTCGGTTCATGCTGCTTTGGAAGTGGCTCAGACAAATTTTTGGAATCCCTGAGGTTAAGATAGCTGAGGTATAATTATATGTGGTTCTTTGTCAAATCACCAAACTGAGCATTCCTGCACAGTATTTTTTAAGGTCAGCCACTCACACAGATTTATATTCTTTAGAATATTCTGTCACGTTTTTAGCATAATTTATGTTGGTTTGTTTTCCGTCAAGAATGGACACCTCAAAGCACGTAGAGTCTCTGAGTAATATCACATTTTCTTTAGTTAAACCAGATTACTAATGCAGTTTACATTTAATGTGACCCTTAGATATCCTGTGACTTAGATTTGCATAACAAATATTACATCTTATACCCACACTCTAACATGCATGCCTTGAAAGGCATACAAAGATCAGGAGTTTTAAATAAGTAAAACTCCTGATCTTTCTTTGAAATTTCCTTTCCATGTATCCGTTACTATTGAGTTTACAAATAAGTTTGTGAGCGAAGCCACAAATTAAATATGAACAATTCCATGAGCCTCTCAAAAAGAGATGCTATATAGTGATGTGTATGGGCACCAAATATCACACCAATGCCCCAAAAATACCATGGCAGGAATTATGCTATGCTATGCAGATGCTCTATTTGCACAGATTTGTCAAATCACCTTACAAAATGCTTGAAGTGGCCCTATTTGAGGGCAGCCTTTCTTATAATCTGATTAATTCAGTGAATAACATTTAATAAATGTGTATGGAACAACGAGCAATCATCCTAGATGGTCAGGTGATCATTAAATATTTAAAACAAAGAAAAATTAATAAACAAATGGAGGAGACATTATATTATAGACCCTTTGTGCTTCTTTTTTTCAAATTTAGATTCCCATTTAGAAGATGTAGCCTTTTAAATTCACCAAAACACTTGACAAATTACAAAACAGTAGCTTGTAAGAGTATAGAGACAGACCACAAATAACTGGGCCCATCCCAGTGAGACCAATATTGACGGAGTCCAGCAATGAAATGCTTTTTTCCCAACCAAAGTTCCCATTAAAGTTCCAGTTTTTGGTCTGCTTTATGATTTCCAATGTAACTTACTAAACTAAACGGCATACAAATCGAATTGTGAGAAACCAAGTCATTCAAACCGTTTTCCATTAAATTGCTCCTTTTTTCCTGTGTGTTCATGTAAAAATCACTTCATGCACACACATGTTTGTGTGAGAGAAAGAAATGAGGACAGAGGATATGAAAGAGTTAAGCAGGGAAGTGCTGGAGCCAGAGAGATTGACCCAGACATGACCTGCATATGAGAACATGGTTTAACCCTGGTCTCGCATTTGCACTCACACATGCACACACTGAGCAGCTCATCCTGAAATGATGAAGAGATAAAAGTGTGATTGCTTAGCTTGTTTTTATTGCTGGATTTGTAATATAATGTGCAATAATCCCTTGTTATGTTATTTTACGACATGAACACCCCAACCTATTTTTGTACCCTGGAATGTTTTGGAGACAAGTGGGAAAAAACATGTAAAGAAAATAGCTTTAAAAAGCTTGTTCCATTTTAATAATATGTATTTTTAATCCAGTTAAATTCTTTAAATTTTCTTAGGAATATAACTATGAACTTTTTTAACCTCTCTGAAGTAATAATTATAATTTTGGCCTTTGCAGCCTGTTTCTATTCCAGTGCTGCTTTTCTCTTGACCTCCGTCTCACTTCCTGGCAGTTAACCAATCAGATACAAACTCTCTGCTGGTTTAGGAGCACATTGGCTGTGAACAGGGCCTATTCATCATCATTATCATCACCAACCATTACTTGTGATTGTGTTTAAGATTGTGAGCTAGTAGCAGGGTGGGTGGCTGAGTAAAAACATGCCAGTGATTATAGACATTTGTGTTGTTGTTACATCCATTTTAATAAATCATTTCAGTAATACAGCCTTTATTTTTTGTGAAAATCATAGCGATTTGTTGGGGTTAAATAATTTTCTGCTATTTGTCTTTTTAGGTTTATTTGTAGTTGTAACATTTTAACAATGCTGTGAAGCATATTTAATAGAAGGTTTTACACCCCCTGAACTTCTTAACATTAATCACATTATTCCCATGAATATTAATGTTTTTATAGATTTTATGTGAAGGGTCAACATAAACCAGGGCATAATTATGAAGTGGAAGTAAAAGGATAGAAGTTAGACATTTTTGGACTAATAATCGGAAACGTATGTTGAAAGAAAGAAAGTCTTTGAAGTTTGGACTTCATAAATGAATGAAGGTGAGCTGTGGCCTAGTTAGAAAACAGTACTTGTGGTGAAAAGCCAATCCTGCGCATCGCCGTAAACACATCATCCCTACAGTGAAACATATTAGTGGTGGCACCATTCTAGGGGATGCATTTCTTCAGCAGAAACAGAATTCAGTTTGGAGTAGATGAGATGCCGCAGTAAGCCAGATTCTGGTTCTACTGCTGGTTAAATGCTGCTAATGGGGAGTTTTCCTTTCCGCTGTCACTACATGCATGCTCAGTATGAGGGATTGCTGTAAAGGCAATGGCGAAATGCAATTGATTGTCTACTTCTGATATATGCTAATCCAGGAAGAGAGAATGCTACAAATCAATGAGTTGATGCAATCGCCTAGGTTTCCTTAGATAGAAAACATTTTAAACAGTTTGAATAATAAGACATTTATTTTCTTGATAAGGCCAAAAATGAAAATGAGTTTTACACCGCTTGTTTAGACCGTAGAAAATCTGTATTTGAAGACAAAAAGTAGTCCATATCATTTAGAAAAATAAAAAATACAAGATAAAATATCAAGTAAAAAAGGACATATCCATCACAAAGCAGATAAACAACTATTCTAATATTTAAAAAAGCTACACCTATGTCTAATATTGCTATATGTTGCAGTTGTCAGAGCTCTTGTTATTAAGTTGTTTGATACATCCAAGTGGCACATAAATTTATAGATGAAATTCCTCAGCAAAGCATGAAAAGTTGGTATGTTACTCATTGCAAACATTTGACTCGCAGATGTCCATCGTGGAAGTCTGAGGAGGATCTAAATGAATCCTAATAAGCTACTGGCAGTTTCTTCCTTGTAGTTTTACTGTTGTTACTGCACAGATGAGCAATATAAAAATAAGTGTAAAAAAGATAAAAGCATAATTTTATGTTATAATGGGACAATATTGTTGGTGACATGGTACAGCCGTCCAATTAGAGCCTGATCTAATTTATGCCAGTAAAAATCCCTGCATGGTGACGTTGAGTGCCTCAGTTAGTGGAGGTAGTGCTCTCCGAAAAAATCTACAAATAGGCAAATTTACTGTGAATAGTTTGGAGTCATGTTCCAAAGATCATCATCCATTTTTCTGATGTTTAGTAAAATACACTGTTGCTGAAAATCATGTGCTACTCACATAAACTAGTTGTTAACAACTTGCATCTCCTATCTCTTTATCTTTCTGTCCCCAGATTCTGTATTCTTGCTGATTTTCTCCACATTTTTCCTCTTCTGTTTTTCACTCTAATTGCCCTTTTCCATCAAACAGCTGACACTGAGCAGAGGACATTTTACTGCATGCAGAACGTAAACCTGTCATCATGCAGCGTCATTACTTTGTATTCCTGAGCAGCGACAGTCTCTCTCAAGCATGTTGTCTTTTTCTTGTCATCCATCTGTTTTCACTTCACTTCCTTCCTCTCCTTTTTTCCTCTCTTTCCCTCCATCCATTGATCTTTTTCTGGGATCTCCCTTGCCTCATTTTTTTTCTGTCTTGTTTTATAACATCATTTATTTCTAAAGGTCGATGTTCTCTTTCTCTCATGCACGTACACTATCTTCTTTCTTTCACTCTCCTCCCGTTGATTCCTTGGCCAACATTCTCAAACTGCCTTGCACATGTTAAACTTGGCGCTGAGCTCAGGAAGCTGGAACAAACCTGCTCAGTGCATGCGTGCTTGTATGAGTCCAAGAATTGATTTACATAAATAAGCACTACCGTATTTAAGGAGTTGTTCCGGGCTGTGTAAGATGTAATACTTTTATTTGGTTTTATTGGCATAAATCTAAATAAACCCTCTCATTACTTCAGAGAGAAGTCATGTTTTATGTCTTTTTTTCCTTCTTCTCTGAATTTTAGTTGATTATTTTTCCCATTTTCTTTGACATGTTGATTCTCTTGCACCTTTTTCGCAGTGCCTTGCAAAAGGTATCAATACTCCTTTTACATTTTGCCATATTATAACAAACTTTGTTGTATCCATCAATTTGATGGAAATAATCAGTATTTTCATCCAGTTACAAGTGAAAACTCTTAATGCAGGAGTCTTCAAATCCAGGCCTCGAGGACTGGTGTCATGAAACACATTTAAATGTGTCCCTGCTTCAAAAAAACACTGATCAATTTTTTTCACTTCTAATTGCGATACAGATATCTGAGTTTTGGATCAGCCAATACAATCCAATACAGAAAAACGTTGCTGAATTGACTTCAAACCATTTTTTTAGCACACTTAAATACACCAATAGATTTACACGTTTCGTCAAACGTAATACCAACAAAACTTTAATTTATTCAGTCAATGCAATTAGGATTATAATAGCAAATCCAAAATAAACAATAAAGAAACTAAAACTGACTAAATCAAGAGGCTGACTACCTTGGTCAAACATGTAAAAAATAAACTGCAACAAACTTTCCTTCATATGGTTCAGACAGTGCAATTAGGAATTGTAAGTGTAACGGAAAATAAACAATAAAGCATAAAGTCGCTAAGGGCACAAAGCATTGAATTAGACTAAATCGATGTGCCCATATGGATCGAGCACACTGTCACCGGGATTCAATCTAGAGTTCTGTAGTTCAACATTTGCCAACTTAACAACATTTTCACTACAACTTTCAGACAAAAAAATCAGCATTCAGCCAAAATTGGAATCAGTAGTTTGGCATTCAGCCAGAAAAATGCAATCAGTGCACCACTAATGAGTAACTTAGCAAGACACCATTTTTACTCCCTTCCTCTTATCTCTCCCTTTATCCAGCTCTTTGTCCCACAGTGTGTGATCTTTGTGAATGTCGTGTCCACAGTAACTTCCTCAACAATGTGTCCTCATGACACTCTTGCCTCCACAGACAGCTTTTAATTATCCAGTCAGCAGGTAGTTGTCCATCTCTCCATCCTTCTTACATCCCTCAATCTCTCCCACACAAATCAGAGTTCATCCCTGCTTTCTGATTTTCTGGAAAACACACAGAGCCCTGCTGATGTTCCCACTCCGACAGCCAAGTGTCCCGCCGTTAGAAATACTAAAACATTCACTGCACTCCAAGATTTTGAAGAGATCAGAATAACAAAGCCTTCATACAATGGTCACCCCTTTTTCATTGTTATTGAAGAAACACAGGTGACAGTTGATGTCTCTGAGAGTCTTAACCAGAAGATGAGGTCATCTAGCCCTTTGTTCCTCCTCTTTTTCTCCCCTCCCTTTCCACCATAAATAACCACAGACGTGAGTAAGTGTCCGCAGAGTTGAAACAGCTGAAATGATTGTAGAGAGAATTGGAAGAATAGAGAGCTGATAAGAGAGGGGGCGTCACTCATCTCAGCCCACATTAAACGAGTGAGGACGAGGAGATGTGGAAAGTGGCTGAGGTCATTTTCTCGTAACTCATTTCAGGTCATCATCAGCTCTACCCTGATTTTACGGGAGCCCAGAACTCGTTCTGCTTCTGTCGTGTTCAAAGCCCATGTTGTACTGCAACTTTCACATGAAGCCAAACTGATTATTCTTTATTTTCTGTGAAAAGTTTTTTCCATGACAGGTCAAGAGTCAGACTCACCCACAGAACAGCACCTCTGTTCAAAGCCACTTCAGCTGGGTACTAGGGTTAAGCCAAGGTCTCCTGAAAAACAGTCTTCATTGTCTGTCCCTACATGGCATTTCCTTTGTTGGAAGACAGAGAGCTTTTATATTCATTTACTATCCATTTAAACCGTGCTTTTCTTCACCACATAGACATTTAATTTTGCTGCTGTGAATGACATTTCCAACAAATTCTTTCCTTTTCTGACCCTGAATAACATAAAAACACCAACCCTTAAAATGTAACAATGAAGTCACTTTCCTGTTGGAATAAAAACACCAGCAGTAAATAGAGTGACACTGATTCAACAGATCCAGATTTTGTTTCAGCTAGTTTTCATATTTTTCCATAACAACCATGCAAAATGATGCCTGAACTAATATGACATATTTACAACAGAATGGAAAAAAAAAACCTAAATGTACAAATAGACACATGTATGTTAATGAAATGTCCTTGTAAGAATCTGAGAAACTTGTCAATAATTATCAAATGTGTATTTATTACTAATATTTGTTACAGATTAATAGATCGTCAATATTTATGCTTAACTACCTTCATTTTGTTTAGATTATTATTATTAATGAACAACTAAAGGTGACAGTCTCTTTAGGATTTGAACAATTCTAGGCTCGGGAAAAGGGCAGCTAACATTTCTGCAGACCCCACACATATTGGACACAAACTGTTGAAACTTTACTTTCGGGTCAGTGCTACAGAGTGCTGTTTAGAAAGAAAACAGAGAGTTTATTTCTCTAGTATGTCTTTGGGGAACACTATAAACCTGCTGTTTTTTCTTCCTTTGTAATTGATGGCTGCAAATACATGCACACATTGCTCCTTTATCCTTTTTTATCCCCTCTAAAGTTTGTGTATTTATATTTATGTCTCTATGCTGTAAGTGATTAAAAACTAAGTCAAATTCCTTGTTTGTGCACAAAATATTCACCAGTAATAATTCTGGTTTACCCGCTAATATCAAATTACAAATTTATTGACAACATGCTTCTAATTTTTAAGTATAATATACAGCTGTTTCATGTAAAGAAATCCACTTTTTTTTACGCAAATACAGTACTGCAGTGGCTCTACAAATTGGACTCCTTAGAAAAATCAATTAATGTCCCTGTTATTATTTCAGCAGTTTAAGGTGTTGTCTTTATTACTGTTTTTTTTCTTTCTTTTTTTTATTATTACACAACTAAAGTGTGATTAGTAAAACTGTTGATGTTTTTTTCTTGCCATCCTTTTGAGTTGGTTTGGATTGCTTTGGTACTGGATTTTCTTAATCTGGTTATTGTGTACTAACTGTTTTAAGAAAATAGAATATCCCAGTTGTGGTGAACTCAATACACACTGCAAGATGCACCTGTAGATGTGTGTGTGATTGTGTGGGTCAGGTCACTGGATGAATAGTGTTGGTGTACTCTATCAAATTTATGGGACATGAGATTAAAAAAATGCCTTTCCTTTTCTTGGGACATGTTTATTTTTTCTGTCTTTGCGGTTTTGTGCAAATACACTTTATTAGTCATCACCACAAAAGATAAAGCACAGTCAATAGCACACGCTCCTTTTCTTTCACATGTAAAAGATTCACCAGCATATACTGATATTCAAACAAAACATGTGTGAAGTTTGCACACACATAAACATACCAACATCCGTTCACACAAGCCTTTAACAAACAGCGTCACACCACAAGCACATAAATAACACGCGCTGCCTAGGTGTGTGTGGCTGTTCAGGTGTTACTCATGTTGTAGGGCTGCAGGGTTTTTAATCCGACTCATTTGCCTTTCAACTCATGTTTATTGAAACTTGATTTAGAAGAAGAGTTTTTACATCCTGGCCAGGGAAAGGTTAGTATGACTGAAGTTCCTTGTGTCTGACTTTATGGGTGTGTTTCTGCTGCATCAACATGATATGTAGTGGTAGTTGTGTTCTGGCTGGAAAACCAGTGGGTTTGTCCTATCAGGATTAGCCTGGAATGTACACATTTCCTCCCACAATCTGTCTCTCCTTCTTTCTGTCTCCCTCCTCTGCTCTGCAGATGCATTCAGTAAGATGTTCTCGAGGATTAGTTCACTTCTTGTTTCAATTCAATTAAGTTGATTTATGCAGCACCAATTGGCAGCAAACATCATCTCAAGGCTCTTTACATGAAAAACTTGTCTAATTTATATTGTGCAACCACAGATATATAACCAAAGCAATCCAGGCATATAAAGTTTTACATTTAATCATATACAGACCAGCTCAGTTTGTAATAATATTGCTGTCAGATTCACTCCACATTGCCACTTTGTATAAAGTGAATTGCCTAAGGAAGCCCCGCAACTTACATTGTGTCCTACTGAGCAACCATGTGACAACAGTGGAGTTACAAAATAACCCAAATAATTCTGAATCCCTGTTTTTTTGTTGATAAATACTCTCCAGGCCCAAATATTCTTTATCTTTTTGATCCAAAATTTTGAGTTGTTTTACTTTTATTTTCTCAGTTGCCTGAATAAACATAAGCCGTCTATAACCGTTTCTGCATACAGGTTTTTTTGGGGGGGTTTTCAGCAAAAATAAAACAAATCTCTGACTGACGATGTGACCACAGGGAACATAACCTCTTCCTCTCAGTGTGATTTGGTTTATGTAAAGGTATGTGTCTCATGGAGAGCTCCATAAAGACTGCAGGGATGATTTCCCTTCCTCTATAAGCACAGCTTCTCTCCCATGACCACCTATGGTAACTGAACAACCCCTTTTTACTTGTTTGCAGCTCAGAATTTGTGTTTTTCCACTTTAAAAAAGAAAATCAAAATCTTTCCTGCCTTTTCCTCTCCATCTGCCATCTGGAAATTATCTTGTCAGCTACAGAGCCCATCTGGGACAAACCAATCAGTTGTCATATCCTCTTCTTATAATGCTTATGGGGGTCAGTAACAATGTCATCAGAAATTATGGAGAAGACTGTTGGTTACAAATTAAAACACGCCCTCTACACAATGTTTAGGCGTTTTAGTGTGTTTGGCTCTACCTCATGCACATGATCATGGCCATTCATCACATTCATGAATGGAGCATTTAGAAATGGCACTGAGAGACAGATGGACTGAGTGAGACGGGCAAAGTGAGTGTGTCACAAAACCTGCAAAAATCAAATTTGAAAAAATAGATTCAGAATATTTTGCTGCAATCACTGAGGTAATCATAACTTTGTGCTCTGTTGATGTGATGGTTATGCATCAGCACGTACTGTAAACCCCTGCAGCTGCATTGGTCATGTTTGAACAGTTGATAATGTACTTTTATACACACATTCCAGACGGTTATCGAGGGGAAACACATCGCTCTCGTTGTCTGTAAGGGCTGGGCAGTTTGATTCCTTCACAGCGGTTCTGTCCAAAAAAACTTCTGAATGTGCACACATGACATCATCAGAAGAGAGTGAGGAAGTAAACAAAGTTTTTTTGATGTTTGAGTGTTTGGCATAGCAACGGCGGAACCTAAACCTTGAAGGAAATATTTAACCTGGACAAATGTTTATTTTGGGTTTTTTCCCCTCATTAAGAGGCTGAAAACTTTGGCTGGGCTTTCACTTTTGCAGATTAGCAAGTTAGATTTCACATTAACAGCCTGTCAATGGTTTGCATCAGCTGTCCTGAACAAATGAAAGAAACCAAACATGAAATACACAAGGAAAACATTGAAAAAATACTTCTAAACCTACTGTAAACGATAAACATTTGCTACAAATATAATTTAAGGTTTTTAAGAACAAATACTCCTGCTCTGTGTTGATACAGTTTAGATGTTGATTAGTTTTTAACTCCTTAAAATCTTCCTTTTTCAAGGTGCTTTAAGGCTGAGTTATAGTCATCCTTTCAGAGGCGCACATTGAGCAACTGGGATAAAGGTAATTTAGAGAGAACAGTTAAAGTAACAGTCGTGCTTTTGGACTGTGGGAGGAAGCCAGAGTAGATTAGCAATCACTTGGTGGATCTGTGCATCTGCTGAGCTCATCATACCAACTTTTTCTCAGTGCACCGCTCCTATGAACGCTGTTAAAGGCTTGATGGAGGAACATTGTTGTTATGAAGTGCTTAAGATGGAATGTCAGATAGAGGAGCAGCTTCTTAAAGAGAAACAGGCCCGACTTCAAGGCGTTAAATTGCCAATTCAAATGTCTTTGATATATACAGCATTTTTTTTTACAACTGAAGGTAACACAGTTACTTGGCTGTTCTATAAAATGTCACCGTGTGCCTTGAAAATACAAACGTATTTGCATGTAAAAAGTTGTTTAACTGGGCAGCAAAGAGGAAATAACATTTATATAAACTGACCCTTGTTCACATAAACCAAAGAGTAATATATGGGATTTATTAAACGGGGGATCAGCTTCCAAGCCAAGTCAGAGCGCAAAATATATCCATCTCAATCTCTGAATTAGATGTTTTTATAAATACTCTGGACACTACATTCATCTGCCTGCATTTGCTTTCATACATTTATCTGCAAATGTGATCCAACCAAACAGGAGCTTGGCCACAATCCTCTTTAAATTAAGGTGGATGATTTTTATTTGATTTTGTTTTTCAGTTTTCACACATTATTACAGGAGATAAGTAAATGTCAGAGTTTTTTATTTGCTATCGGTTTTGTTAATGTTACATAGTTTATAAAAACACTGCCAGTAAAGTATAAGAATTTGATGGAAGTGATGTTCTGTTTACATTTTGGAGTGGAGTTGCGCAAACAGTGGCTCATTGCAGCAACTCTAATCATAAAATGTTTATCTTTGAGAATTTTCCTTTCAGTTTTTTCCTTTGTTTTTTAAACATTTAGAGATTTTTTTTTTTAAAGTAGGTTGGAAACTTTGCTTGACTGAGTTTTGCTGATAATACACTTTGTAAACATCTATTGTGATGAATAACCATGTCGCTGATATTGTGTCTAACCAGCGAGGTTGATTATGCTCATAGAAGCAAAATAAGAAACCAAATACAAACAGTTATTGTTAAGTTCTGGATTAAACACAAGCAAAAACAATTAGTATTTTAAACATTTTTTATATTGTCTTCTTTTACCCAGCAGTTAGATATTTATTTCCTAACTGCTGCACAAGCTACCACTTAGTGACATGTTGTGCACATCCATGGGGTTTATCGGCCAGACAGTTTGATTTCAGGTTATTTTTTTCTCCTGCATTTAGAGACAAGTTGTGTCTCATCTTCTCTTCCTCTTTTGATGAGCTAATGTTGCAGCATTGTGTGACTTTGAGGGAGATAATGAGGGGAAAGAACATAAAAACAGCACCTGTCTTTATCACACACACATTTTATACGCTCTGTGATCACACAACTGGTCCCAGTGTTCCTTTGTTAATTGAAGAACAGAAAGTAACTGATGAAAAGGGCGACCTATAGATTTGTGTCCATGCAACACATGCATCAGCCATTAAGTTGCTAACACTATTATGCAGCATAATGTTTTGCAGGTGTGTTAAAATCAGTGTTATTTGCAAAAGTTACTTGTATGTTTTTTTTTCTGCCAAATAACAGAACTTTTTTTTTTTTCCCACTGGAGTAAGATATCTCTGCTTATTGTTTCAGATGCCTGTTCACTTTTTATTTTCACTCCTTCACACAGAGGCAGTGGCAGGCCTCTAAATTGATAGAGCAAGAACAAACAGAGAGCTGTTTGCTTTAGAAAAGTGTCACAACCTTCATTCATCTTAACAACCCACAACACACACTCAGTTCATTTTTACCTCTGTTGAGGCACTGCTTATTTTCTTAAAGTTCCCACACAGACAAACATTCACTGCAACGACCCATAAGTCTTATTCTGCACACACACTCACACACGCACACACGCACGCACACGCACGCACGCACACGCATGCATGCACTCACAAAGAGTAGCATTATCTCTCACATTCACACGCACCCATAACTTAAAATCTCCTCACACGTGTGGACATGACGGTGAACTTTTTGCTGGCGACACTCTCATGTTGGCACACATGCTCAACTTAGCACATGGTCAATAAGCTGAGTCTGTTTTATGCTTTTTTACAATGTCTCTAACATCTCAGTATTCAGCAGTTTCCATTCTTTCTGATACCCCTAAAAAAGTCTAGTTAATAAAGTCCAAGGTTGTGTAATTTAATCTTAGTATAAATACAGTAGTTCTTTAAAGGCCTCAGAGCTTTCTTTGTGTGAGAAAATGAGTGAGCAAACAGCATTATGACAAGTAAAATCAGGAATAAAGTTGTGCAAATTTTAAAGCAGGGCCTCTCACAGAGCACTGCTCTGTCCATCTGAAAATCTGAACGAATAACTGCAAACCTAACAAGATGCGAGTTCCATCTAAAGGATTGGCAAAAAGAGAAATAATCATATAAGCAGCCAAAAGGCTAATGGGAGTTCTGGTGGAGTGATGCAGGTGACATAGCAACCGTGTGGAGAAATGTGCTCTGATCCAAACACACCATCTACGTAACAGTTAATGGGAGGATGGATGAAACTAAATGCAGCATAATCCCGAAAGATATAGCTAGATGGTGCAAAAGATTTGAAACTGTTGTGGATGTTTACCTTCCAGCAAGGCAATGACTCTAAATTATAGCCAGATCTGCAATGCAAGATCAAAGCATTTTCATGTATCATAATGGACCTAATCCCAGACCTCAACCCAACTGAGGATTTCTTTGCAGAATTGAGAATCACTGCTAAAAATACATTTTCCTTCCCATCTCACTGAGCTTGAAATATTTTGAAAAGAAAAATAGAGCAAAAATTCAGCCCCCAGATAAAGCAGCCAATTTAGGGGTCATTTTATGGTCTGTTACAAGACTAAACATTAGCTTTATTGATATTGCTAAGACAGTTTCTACTGTGCATATTAATTCATAGTAAGGTACATTTGTTTTTTTGAAATATTAAAACAGGCACTTGTGAGTGTTTTTAAAGGAGGCTCTCAAGTATTTGCAAATGTTAGTTATTCACAGGTGACTGTAGTTCTTATCCTCTGAGGATATCGGGAGCTAAATTCAGATGCACACCACACTTTTCAGATTTAAAAAATCCATGTGTCCTTTTCATTTAATTATTTTTGCTCCACTTTGCATTGGTGTATTGGTCTTAAAACTAAATACAGCTTGTTGTCAAAAAGGAGAATTTTTTTGGCTATAAAAAAAGCCAAAGTGTACTTTGGCTTTTATGTGCTTCTATGAAGCACAATGAAGCTTCTATGTGCTTCATTGTGCTTCTATGAAGCACAATGCTTCATAGAATGCTTCATAGAAACATTGTGCTTCTATGAAGCACAATGCGAGTCTTTTTAACTATAAAGAAAAACTATTTGATAGCAAACAGTATGCAGTTGTACAATGTCCTATAGTCAGGTGACGTAATAAACCCTTTGCAATGCTACTATCCAAATAGGTGAAATGTGAAAGACACTGTTGTATTCTTTGCAATGAGATAAATGATGGAGTGTTTCATCTCCAGCTTGTGTTATACGTTGGATATAGAAAATCTCCCAGCTTTGCAGTAATTGACATAGAGGCAAGCCTGATTAATTTGGATCGTGCGGCCACATTTGAGCTTGTCATGGACTTTTTTTTTCCTTTTTTCACTGCTGGTCTCAGAGCTGTTAGGTGTAGACTGAGACAATACATTTACTGGTAAACAGAAGGGATAGTTATGGTATGTTAGCTATTTTAATCCATTCAGAAATTACTCTGAGTTTGTAGTCAATGTGCTACCAAGATAAAAGACAAACATTAGCGCTGGATTTGCTGTACATGCTACCAAAGTGGCTTTGAAAATCAAAATACTCTTTTATCTGTGAAAGGTTGGGGTAAAACTGTATGTGTTAGTTCCCACAGGCCCACACATTTCCTGTTTACTGTTTAGCCCCTTGTCTTATCTCAAGCTATAAATTTAGGTTGTTTGATTGTGTGTATTTTTGGGTTTTCCTTGCCTGATTAGATAAGGTATGATGTAATAAATTGGACAGCCAAAACATCCCGAGCAATGAGGTCATTTTGGTTCTGGGTTGTTGTCTTGAAGACATTTCTTTCCTACTTATCTTAGGTTGTGTATGTTCATATACATCTAAGAAAATTTTCGGGTAAAATTATAAGATGCACCACTCTTAATGATGATTATGAAGCGTATGCTCTGCCCAATAAAAGACACTTCCCCCTACAATTAGGCTATACTGACCACAACATGCACATATACACACACTCTAAATATACACACCCGACATATGGCATGTTACTATTTGGAAAAGATCACTCACAGTATAAAATTCATTGCAATCAAAAGAATAGAAGCATATCTACAGTCAGATTATTCAGAAAATAAAAGGTATTTTTATTTACTGTCAGTTTCATCTTTTATGGGTGAAAGTCATGAAATGACTCTTGATTTGTAGTTGGCCGTAGTGTTAACCGTCTCTTACTTCCGTAATCAGAGCATTTATTAAGATCAAAGGAAGAAAACAGGGTCAGGATTTTTAAACTTTCTGATGTGTCGCTTAAATAAAATAGGACTTCCTGACGTAAAACTGACAGGAGGAAATGGATGTCTGCAGTGAATGGCATGATCACATGTTGGGTAAGATTTAAGATGTGTAGGATTCCCATGAGAAAACAGGAAGGTTAGCTAACAGAAATGTTGCTGATGGTACTCATGACAGAGCTTGATAATAATATACTTGTAGTGTTTGTGTTTAAAAGGAGGTTTCAGCTCTAAACATGAGTGGAGTTTCATGTCCATGGAAAAAGTGGGCTTAATTAAAATGATGTATGATATTGTTTAAAGGTTATTTTCAAGATTGCAAATGAGCCTCATCGGAACGCATATTTTAATTTATTGAATATGAATGTATTTAGAAATGTTGGATTGCTGAAATAATTTGGGAACAATTTAGAAGATACGAAGAGCGCTGCTGTTATGGTTTACTGTTATGTTAGCAATGCTAACCATACTAGTTTCTAATAAAAGCTGCTAAAAAGAGAGATTACCTAGCTCTTTCAACAACTAAGGTTTTTGTCATTGTCATTTGTTGCATTAGTAAATTTACATAAAAACAAAACAATTGCAATAAAAACTCGTGAATACTTTTTTAAAAATTCTGTATTGTTCATTGGGTTTATTGACAGGCTTGAGCCAGATGGTGGCGCTCATCTCAGTACTCTGGTTTTGTTTTATCTGTATTCTCCCCATTTTTCTGGCAGGACACCCAACATGTATGTCATTATGCTCTGCATCAGAGCAGGAAGTAACTATGGAACTAACCCACTTCATTTATCTTATTTGACATCATTTAAACGTATGTAACTAAGATCTGAATGTTAGAAAATTGCCTTTTCCATCCTGGGACTGGCCCTTGCTAGAATCTGCACTCCCTGCTCTGATGTTCCTAATAAATGTCCGGAGAGGAATCAGCTGACGCACGTCTCCGTAGTCAGACAGGAACACAAAGTTTTTAATACTTTAACACTATATACACTTACGTAGCTTTTGAAGTCCCCGCAATATCAGCAAAATGGCTAATGGAAGTGGAGAGACACTTTCTTCCAGAGCCATCAAAGAGGATATTTTTGAAGCGCAGGCAGAAACTGCAGCTTGGAGACAATGACATGAGTCCTGTTAGCGTATCTAAAGGCAGTGACGTGTCAGATGTCAGTTCTGTTAAAAATGTGGGTGTTTGCTGATTGGGTCCATGCAAAATAGGTGGATGTCTTACAGAAAGTGTTTTCTATACTTTCACCATTTCTTGTTATGGCACAATTTTACCATACAATGCCTCCAGCAATGGTATTATATTTAATTATTTCCTCTAATATTCTCAAAATATTTTCATGGAAAAAATGTTTTTCCCATAAAAATATCAGAGGTTGTACTTTATTGATTTTCAGAGTTACCTTTTTATTGTAGCAACCTTAGCTCAGCTGTGATTAACAGGTAGATCCACATAGATGTTTATACTTGTATTCACAGTTGCATACTTTTTGTGTGCATGCATTTTTCTGTGGCTGGATGCATGTGTGGGTCTGACTGTGTGAACTGTGTTAAAGATTGTCTGATTAGTGTGTACAAAGTGAGTGTATGTGTGTGTGGATTGCAGGCTGCCACCAGAGTCTGGATTTACTGGCGGAAACACACTGCCAAAGAACAGGAGTGGTCAGATTAATCACTTTTGTGTGTGTGTGTGTGTGTGTGTGTGTGTGTGTGTGTGTGTGTCTGCAGGGCACAGAGGGGAAATGTGTGTGTGCGTGGGTTTGTGTGTGTGTATTTAAAGTTGTAAAATATAGAGGGTGTGCACAGATTGATAACTTCAGTTTGATCTAAATAGTTTCAGCATATTAAAAATGTTTCTTATAAATGTCTAAAGGTCAACTTAGAATCAGCTTGACTTTATCAACATGTCAAAATATTATGTATAATGCTGACTAATGTAGAATTAGCACCTCTGTCTAAAATGAATCTTCTATCCAGATTGTTTGGTGGTAACTTGCATGTAACACGGCTGCATGTAGACAAATAAATTTTGTATTAGGCCAAACTTTTTTTAGTCTTGCCATATCATCAGTGAGATTTTTTATTTCCTTCCAATTGAAGGAAGAAAAAAAGTTTTTATTTTCATGATGTTTAAATCTGCATAATAGACACAGTGCAGAACCCTGTTGTGAGAGAAATTGTTTCGGTCAAATAAAATTAATTTCTCCAGATGTTTCCAGATGTACAGTAGATGGAGAAAACACGGGACAGCAGCTCGAGAAGCCAGAGGTCCAAAACTCAAAGTGTATGTCTGTGGTATCTGGGTGTGGTTGACTGGCTCTGAACGTGTAAGTAAACTCAAAGTGAGCAGTTATCCATTCACCCCAGTCCTGCCTGTATGTGTGCTGTACGTGTGAGTGTGCATGTGCGCTGATGAGCGGTATAATTTGTCAGATCTCTTAAATTTCAAATGCGTGTTTATTCCGCCCACATTCACACCTGTGTTAACATGAAATGTGATGATTCTGCTAAAGATGACCCACCCTCTCACACATGTTCAGTATTTCTCATGTGTTTTCATCTGATGTCTGTTTCCTTTTGGATTTTTTCCCTCTTCACCTCTCTGCATGAAGCTCCTGTCCATACAAAGCCTGGTGTTTGAGAGCTGAGTTTCTTGAAATCTAAACTTTTAGCAGCTGTGAGCATTTTTTTTATGAAAAACAGACCTATGCTGGAGTTAGTATCCAAGTACCAGGCACAGCATTCAGTAAAAACTTGATTTGTACTACATCTATTTTAAGTGCAAATCAAAGTAAATCTGATAATTATCTCACATATTTAAAGTGGGTGCAGGCAAATTAAGCTTAGCATTGTTTTAAAGGGATTTTCATATACACCAAAGTGATGTGCAACTCATTTAAAACAAAGCTGCTTGCTACTCCATCTTGACTCCTTGTGAGAAAAATAATCCTAACACTCCCAAGAAAGTATATAATTACCTTCAAAAGTTCTTCATTAAAATGTTAGGCTCATGCATGTGTTTACAGCCTGGCTTGGGCTCACAGCAGAAGGAATCTTCACGGCTTTTTGGAGCTGTGATTAAAGAACTGCAGCAATAATTCACATGCAATTGAGACTTTACTGGTGTGTGTGAGGGAATACTAGGGAAACAGAGACAGAAGAAGAAGACTGAAAATGAAGCATCTCAAGTAAAAGTATTTTTTTTTGCAAATTATCAATTAGCACAGTTATCAGAGATAGCTGTGAAAGAAAATCAGAATATATATAGATCTTATATATTCCATGGCATTTGAAGGTTGAAAGCTTTATAACTAACTTATTCTTTGCAATAACTAAGTTGCTGCTAAGTTAAGTTAGCAGCAACTTAACTTGCTGCTAAGTTTTCTTAGCAGCAAAACTTGGTAAAAGGTGCAGAATTTAACTGCTCCTCAGTTCCATTTTCAAGTATCATTTCTGTGTCAAACAAAAATCAAACAAAGTTTCCATTGTTTTGAAATATTTGCATCAAAAATAACAAACAGTTTTCCCCCTGACAGCACTAAAATATCTGGTTGGAATGGTTGATGGATTGGTGGCCTTAACTTGATCTAATACCGATGTTGAATCAAATGGATCTTCTAAGTTGGTACAGGCACGGAAGTTAGTGACGCAGTAAATTGCCTTTCATACTTAATCTAATTGAGGTCAGTACAGCAATATTAAATTGTGAAGAACTTGTCGACAGTCTGCCAAATCAAAGAAATCTTGGAGTTGTTTATGAAGCAGATTCTGTCCAGAGTTGATATTTGCTCTCTAAATGCATCAGTTTCCTGCTTTTCTTTCCACTTTATTAAGTACCTATTATGTGGGGGAAATGAAACATTTTCAGATTTTTTGATTACCAGAGAAACCTGATACCATTTAGTTGGTAGAGCTGTTTTAAAATTAAATCACTTTTCAAGTACTATAATTGAAACATTTTTTTTTTGTCTTCCATCAATTCCAACATCAGAGATGCCTTGCCACAGATGCAAGCAGGAGGCAATGAAAGTAAAATGTGAATATTTAAAACTGATGTTAGCAGCATTGCAGAAGCAGCAACTGATGTTACCAGGAGTTAAATTAATCTTGCTATGGACTCTGTAATGATAATATATATTTTTTCTTTTCTTTTCTCAATTGAAGCAGGAGGAAATAAGATGAGTACTTTAGTGTCTCCAGTAGCTAGTTGCTCCCTCATCATTCTGAAGACAGCATTAATCCAACTCTTAGCAGAATGAATGCTAACATCAGCATTAATTGCTTAAGTCAACTATTAGCAGAATTAGTTCTGTTTTCAGAATGTTGGTATTTTGCCAATTATCTTATTATCAGCTTACTAGATTTATTTATCAAACTAATCAGATCAACATTCTGTCAAAAGCTCCACTTTCCTTTGTGACTAAAAGTAGAATATTCCAGTTTTTGCTTGAAGCAGTTAGAAGAGCAGTTAGAAATGAACTTCCAAAAGTCCACTTCCATCCTTCCATCAAGGCAGCATAACAAATGCAAACGTTCACAGTGAAAGACTTTAGAGTTATATGAACTTTGAACAATACATTTTCTAAAGCTAATCAAGATATCTTACAGTATCCTCAGCTTGTAAAACCACAGCAGTCTGAATTCTGTTTTCAGGCTGCAAATTGTAATTTAAAAGATCTAATGTAATATAGAAAACAGCTTTATAACTTGTTCTGAAGTTGAACATATTATACCTGGGATGAATTTGCATTTGTCAATCGTGACAAATTTTTCAACAGTTATGTCCCTAAAATGTTAATGCACCAGCTGCAAGTTAGACACATTGCACTGATTAAAATCTATCCAGAAAACTTCTCTTGGCTTCAATGCTTCAATTTTACTGTTAAAAAAATTGTGAGAAGATGATTTTTCCATCCCTAGAAGGACAGGAGTAGGTCTGCTGCTGCAGTCTGTAAAATATGAAAGTGCACATATTCAACAGCTGTGAGAGAAGCAACTCAATATGTCTGTTTGTTGTTATTAATTCCCCAAATGCCTGCCATTAAAAAAAAGAGTTTACCGTGAAGCCACTGACAGAACTGTTCTGTGAAACCACAAATAGTACTTAAGGGATTATCTTGCTGCAGAGGAAGAAAGGAGGCTAAGGAAGTGTCAGTCAGTTCTAGGAAGGAAGGTGAGTTGTGTGACTGCAGCTTGGTGAAAATGTTTGATTAACGAGGAAGCTTTTCCCCCCAGGCGAACATGTGTGTGTGTGTATGTGTCTTAGGTAAAATCTCATTAAAATAACTGAGTCATTCCAAAATCATATTAAGCGTTACTTGAAGGCTGTTTGTTGAATCAATTTGGTATGTTTGTGTTTGTCAAAAGGCTCCATGTGTTTCTAGTCACAGCAGTTCTGCCTGTTAATTTGGTGGAATAAAGTGTGTTTGCTGTAAATTTGCTGTGCCTGTGTATGTGTGTGTGTGTGTGCATGCGCGTGTGTATGGCTTATTAATTGCAGGCACAGTTGATGGATTTGAATCTGGCAACCGTAGCACCACAAACAGGCGGTGTGAAGGATGGTCAGACAACCTGCACTAATATTATGTCACCATGCTGTCAGCTTGTCATTAACGGTGTTTTGATTTGTTTTAGAAACAGAAAAACGTAAAGTGAAAAGGGAAAAAAATATTTTTTTTGAACTCATAGCTCTTTAATTGCCTTTTTATTATAGTTCTACAAACACAGTATCTTTTATTATGCTAGTTGTATAAAAATACATTGTATGCCTTATCTTTTAAACACTTTGTGTTTATAGTTCCAATAAGCAGAAGCTAAACCCCAATTTGCCTGTTTATCAATCAATAACCTGATTTTGTATCCTCACGTTGACATTTTGTCCATATCTGCTTTTGTCATATCTGTAAAACAAGTCTTCTATCATTTTACTTAACTAATTGCACATTGTTTTATTTTTCTTTGTAAATACACTAATTAATAATTTAAACAGTGATGAAAACATCTAATTTAATTTAATTTAGTATGTACATTACAGCCTATTTCAGGTTGTATTTCTTTTGATCTCCTTCTGAGCCAGCTGACTGATTTAGTGATATAATTCCTCAAAAAAGCAGAATATTTCAAAATGACCTCCTGCTTTGAGACATAATTCATTGCAGTAATCTAAGCATATTCTACACTATGAGTAGATATGAAAAATAAGTTTGAACTGTCAGTCTTCAAAGCAGATGTGAAATATTACCCTGGTAGGTATGAACTTACAGTTATATTTGGTATCAAACTTATATGGGTACAAAATAATCAAAGCTACGTGTATGAAAATGGGTAGTACCCATTTCCAACCCCTCGTTTGCGTTTTTTTATTCTTGTCTAATTGTAACTTCTCATAATAATAAAACAGTTGAAAATACTTCCTTTATATTTTTCATAAATCTTTGTTTGTATAATTATACAGTTCTAGATTGATGAGTTTAAGTATTTGTAAGTGAAGATGATCTAATGCTGTCTAAGCTCAATAAAAAGTGTGAAAAACAAATTTTGCTGAGCACCAATAGGAAGCTACGTAGCAAAAACAAACTTCAGCTTTATTAGCAGCTAACAGTTAGCTAGTAACAGATTTTTCTTCTCTGTCACTGTTTTTAGCTTTGCTGCCATACAGGCACTTTAAGTGGTGAAAGCTTCTTCAGTACTTTTGTAGCAAAGTTTTGTCTGCCAGTCCGACAACAAGCCAACTTCATAAACATAAAGGGCATTTCATAATGTACCCTGTTTGTGGCTGTAAAATAAGACTCCTAAACAACAGGGCATCATTTTAAAACACATCATTTCATGGCATTTCCTTCACCTGTTGAAGTCCTGTTTTGATGGTTTCTGGATTATATTTGGAATTTCATTTTCACTTGAAATACAGTATTGTTGAACTTTTATATCACATAGATCTTGTTACACTGCTAGCTTTTTTTTTTTGTTTTGTTTTTTTACACTGAATACAACTTAAACATTTCTTTTAATGGACCAGACAGATTTAAAGAGGAGCAACAAAAGCAAATGAGGTGAACCAGCGATGAATGTCATCAGCTGATGGTGCCATCCAGGACAGGTTACTGTGAAACACAATCTTTACTTTACCGATATAGAGCTGTTAACATGCCATGACCGTCTAATCATGATCAGTCTTCACTTTTATTGCTGACTGCTGCTACCAGAGGTCCATCCTGTCCACAGCATCATCATTCACAAAAACGTCTTGAATATATTTGGAAGATGAGTTTCAACATTTAATTTTCCTTTGGGATAAAGTATGTCCAGACTTGTGAAGTCAGGTTTCAGATTTATAACTGAAAGTTATTTTCTAAATTGAATGATTCATAAGTATTTATGAGAAAATGAAATACAAATAATAGATGAGAGATTTTATTCACAGATTATATGGAATTCATGGATGTGGGAAATGCAGAAAAATGAAATGACTCCTTCATGAAAGTACAATGTCTCCTCTGTTTTCACCCTGCAGGGGTCAGAAGGCTTAAATTCTGGTTCCTTCCCTCCTTTCGCCCCTTATTCCTTCCTGGCAATGGGAAGTGTATCTTTGGCAGAGGTAGTGGCGCGGAGGAGACGGAGGAAGAATGGTGGCTTACCACAGTACAATTAAAAAACACATGCAGAGCCACAGCTGCTGTTTCCTACAATGAACTTGAACAGGTGCCCATTTAGAAATATAAGAAGAGATAGAATAAATGTACATATAGAAAGGAAAAGTGTGAGAGTAGTGTAAAAGAGGTAAATTGTTATGAAGTCAAAGGTGGTAAACTTGGTTTATAAGAAGAGAGAAAAGAGAAAAAAAGCAAAGTGAATGGAAACTGGCACAGGGAACAAGTACATGAGTGAAAGAAAACAGATGAAAGGAGCAGGTGAAAAAGAACATTTGTTGATTTTTTGGGAGGAAAGGAATTGCATTTTTACCATTCAGATATCCTACTTTGGTGTTTCCTACATAGTAACAGGGTTAAGGATTTCACAGTCTACCTCTTTTAACCTTTAGGGGTATTAACTCTCTGTTACTGTGTTATGATTTACTTCTTGAGGTGTGTGTGATTTGGTTCTCTTGTTGTCCATTTAGAAAACTGTATAAACCCCTTGGTGTCCCTCAGGTCCTCTGGGGTCTTTCAGACGGGTTTTACGTTTGGGGAGAAGGGAGGTCTGTGTGCAGGGTATTTCCCCATCAGGGTGCTTCATTTGTGGCAGCCTGGGTGTTTCCCCTTCCTCTCTTTGCTCTGCATGAGCAACAAGAAAAACACATAGTACAGTGAAATATAAGAAGATCTGAAAATATCTGGAAATATTTTTATAATTAGCTTCATGAAGAGTAAAAGCCACAAGCCTGCTGGTTCTGCCTTGTCCATTTATATTTCACATGGTGGGAGTTTTATTGACGCTGTCATTCAGGAAGCATTAGGCCGGTAGCAGGGCGGGTTGTAAATTCAAAATTCTGGAGCTTATATCAGATAAATGATTCAAACTGATTCAGTTACGTAAATCCAGATAACTTACTATTTGACTAAATGTTTACGAGTGATGCTGATTACTCAGTGTGTTGAAGTTTCTACAGGACACAGAGTGGGACCTCTGCTACCTCACATGGGAAAAAGTCAGTTGATGTGGTTTACATATCTGATCAGCAAGCCTCCCTTTGAAGGCANTGGCCACAATCCTCTTTAAATTAAGGTGGATGATTTTTATTTGATTTTGTTTTTCAGTTTTCACACATTATTACAGGAGATAAGTAAATGTCAGAGTTTTTTATTTGCTATCGGTTTTGTTAATGTTACATAGTTTATAAAAACACTGCCAGTAAAGTATAAGAATTTGATGGAAGTGATGTTCTGTTTACATTTTGGAGTGGAGTTGCGCAAACAGTGGCTCATTGCAGCAACTCTAATCATAAAATGTTTATCTTTGAGAATTTTCCTTTCAGTTTTTTCCTTTGTTTTTTAAACATTTAGAGATTTTTTTTTTTAAAGTAGGTTGGAAACTTTGCTTGACTGAGTTTTGCTGATAATACACTTTGTAAACATCTATTGTGATGAATAACCATGTCGCTGATATTGTGTCTAACCAGCGAGGTTGATTATGCTCATAGAAGCAAAATAAGAAACCAGATACAAACAGTTATTGTTAAGTTCTGGATTAAACACAAGCAAAAACAATTAGTATTTTAAACATTTTTTATATTGTCTTCTTTTACCCAGCAGTTAGATATTTATTTCCTAACTGCTGCACAAGCTACCACTTAGTGACATGTTGTGCACATCCATGGGGTTTATCGGCCAGACAGTTTGATTTCAGGTTATTTTTTTCTCCTGCATTTAGAGACAAGTTGTGTCTCATCTTCTCTTCCTCTTTTGATGAGCTAATGTTGCAGCATTGTGTGACTTTGAGGGAGATAATGAGGGGAAAGAACATAAAAACAGCACCTGTCTTTATCACACACACATTTTATACGCTCTGTGATCACACAACTGGTCCCAGTGTTCCTTTGTTAATTGAAGAACAGAAAGTAACTGATGAAAAGGGCGACCTATAGATTTGTGTCCATGCAACACATGCATCAGCCATTAAGTTGCTAACACTATTATGCAGCAAAATGTTTTGCAGGTGTGTTAAAATCAGTGTTATTTGCAAAAGTTACTTGTATGTTTTTTTTTCTGCCAAATAACAGAACTTTTTTTTTTTTCCCACTGGAGTAAGATATCTCTGCTTATTGTTTCAGATGCCTGTTCACTTTTTATTTTCACTCCTTCACACAGAGGCAGTGGCAGGCCTCTAAATTGATAGAGCAAGAACAAACAGAGAGCTGTTTGCTTTAGAAAAGTGTCACAACCTTCATTCATCTTAACAACCCACAACACACACTCAGTTCATTTTTACCTCTGTTGAGGCACTGCTTGTTTTCTTAAAGTTCCCACACAGACAAACATTCACTGCAACGACCCATAAGTCTTATTCTGCACACACACTCACACACGCACACACGCACGCACACGCACGCACGCACACGCATGCATGCACTCACAAAGAGTAGCATTATCTCTCACATTCACACGCACCCATAACTTAAAATCTCCTCACACGTGTGGACATGACGGTGAACTTTTTGCTGGCGACACTCTCATGTTGGCACACATGCTCAACTTAGCACATGGTCAATAAGCCGAGTCTGTTTTATGCTTTATTACATTGTCTTTAACATCTCAGTATTCAGCAGTTTCCATTCTTTCTGATACCCCTAAAAAAGTCTAGTTAATAAAGTCCAAGGTTGTGTAATTTAATCTCAGTATAAATACAGCAGTTCTTTAAAGGCCTCAGAGCTTTCTTTGTGCGAGAAAATGAGTGAGCAAACAGCATTATGACAAGTAAAATCAGGAATAAAGTTGTGCAAATTTTAAAGCAGGGCCTCTCACAGAGCACTGCTCTGTCCATCTGAAAATCTGAACGAATAACTGCAAACCTAACAAGATGCGAGTTCCATCTAAAGGATTGGCAAAAAGAGAAATAATCATATAAGCAGCCAAAAGGCTAATGGGAGTTCTGGTGGAGTGATGCAGGTGACATAGCAACCGTGTGGAGAAATGTGCTCTGATCCAAACACACCATCTACGTAACAGTTAATGGGAGGATGGATGAAACTAAATGCAGCATAATCCCGAAAGATATAGCTAGATGGTGCAAAAGATTTGAAACTGTTGTGGATGTTTACCTTCCAGCAAGGCAATGACTCTAAATTATAGCCAGATCTGCAATGCAAGATCAAAGCATTTTCATGTATCATAATGGACCTAATCCCAGACCTCAACCCAACTGAGGATTTCTTTGCAGAATTGAGAATCACTGCTAAAAATACATTTTCCTTCCCATCTCACTGAGCTTGAAATATTTTGAAAAGAAAAATAGAGCAAAAATTCAGCCCCCAGATAAAGCAGCCAATTTAGGGGTCATTTTATGGTCTGTTACAAGACTAAACATTAGCTTTATTGATATTGCTAAGACAGTTTCTACTGTGCATATTAATTCATAGTAAGGTACATTTGTTTTTTTGAAATATTAAAACAGGCACTTGTGAGTGTTTTTAAAGGAGGCTCTCAAGTATTTGCAAATGTTAGTTATTCACAGGTGACTGTAGTTCTTATCCTCTGAGGATATCGGGAGCTAAATTCAGATGCACACCACACTTTTCAGATTTAAAAAATCCATGTGTCCTTTTCATTTAATTATTTTTGCTCCACTTTGCATTGGTGTATTGGTCTTAAAACTAAATACAGCTTGTTGTCAAAAAGGAGAATTTTTTTGGCTATAAAAAAAGCCAAAGTGTACTTTGGCTTTTATGTGCTTCTATGAAGCACAATGAAGCTTCTATGTGCTTCATTGTGCTTCTATGAAGCACAATGCTTCATAGAATGCTTCATAGAAACATTGTGCTTCTATGAAGCACAATGCGAGTCTTTTTAACTATAAAGAAAAACTATTTGATAGCAAACAGTATGCAGTTGTACAATGTCCTATAGTCAGGTGACGTAATAAACCCTTTGCAATGCTACTATCCAAATAGGTGAAATGTGAAAGACACTGTTGTATTCTTTGCAATGAGATAAATGATGGAGTGTTTCATCTCCAGCTTGTGTTATACGTTGGATATAGAAAATCTCCCAGCTTTGCAGTAATTGACATAGAGGCAAGCCTGATTAATTTGGATCGTGCGGCCACATTTGAGCTTGTCATGGACTTTTTTTTTCCTTTTTTCACTGCTGGTCTCAGAGCTGTTAGGTGTAGACTGAGACAATACATTTACTGGTAAACAGAAGGGATAGTTATGGTATGTTAGCTATTTTAATCCATTCAGAAATTACTCTGAGTTTGTAGTCAATGTGCTACCAAGATAAAAGACAAACATTAGCGCTGGATTTGCTGTACATGCTACCAAAGTGGCTTTGAAAATCAAAATACTCTTTTATCTGTGAAAGGTTGGGGTAAAACTGTATGTGTTAGTTCCCACAGGCCCACACATTTCCTGTTTACTGTTTAGCCCCTTGTCTTATCTCAAGCTATAAATTTAGGTTGTTTGATTGTGTGTATTTTTGGGTTTTCCTTGCCTGATTAGATAAGGTATGATGTAATAAATTGGACAGCCAAAACATCCCGAGCAATGAGGTCATTTTGGTTCTGGGTTGTTGTCTTGAAGACATTTCTTTCCTACTTATCTTAGGTTGTGTATGTTCATATACATCTAAGAAAATTTTCGGGTAAAATTATAAGATGCACCACTCTTAATGATGATTATGAAGCGTATGCTCTGCCCAATAAAAGACACTTCCCCCTACAATTAGGCTATACTGACCACAACATGCACATATACACACACTCTAAATATACACACCCGACATATGGCATGTTACTATTTGGAAAAGATCACTCACAGTATAAAATTCATTGCAATCAAAAGAATAGAAGCATATCTACAGTCAGATTATTCAGAAAATAAAAGGTATTTTTATTTACTGTCAGTTTCATCTTTTATGGGTGAAAGTCATGAAATGACTCTTGATTTGTAGTTGGCCGTAGTGTTAACCGTCTCTTACTTCCGTAATCAGAGCATTTATTAAGATCAAAGGAAGAAAACAGGGTCAGGATTTTTAAACTTTCTGATGTGTCGCTTAAATAAAATAGGACTTCCTGACGTAAAACTGACAGGAGGAAATGGATGTCTGCAGTGAATGGCATGATCACATGTTGGGTAAGATTTAAGATGTGTAGGATTCCCATGAGAAAACAGGAAGGTTAGCTAACAGAAATGTTGCTGATGGTACTCATGACAGAGCTTGATAATAATATACTTGTAGTGTTTGTGTTTAAAAGGAGGTTTCAGCTCTAAACATGAGTGGAGTTTCATGTCCATGGAAAAAGTGGGCTTAATTAAAATGATGTATGATATTGTTTAAAGGTTATTTTCAAGATTGCAAATGAGCCTCATCGGAACGCATATTTTAATTTATTGAATATGAATGTATTTAGAAATGTTGGATTGCTGAAATAATTTGGGAACAATTTAGAAGATACGAAGAGCGCTGCTGTTATGGTTTACTGTTATGTTAGCAATGCTAACCATACTAGTTTCTAATAAAAGCTGCTAAAAAGAGAGATTACCTAGCTCTTTCAACAACTAAGGTTTTTGTCATTGTCATTTGTTGCATTAGTAAATTTACATAAAAACAAAACAATTGCAATAAAAACTCGTGAATACTTTTTTAAAAATTCTGTATTGTTCATTGGGTTTATTGACAGGCTTGAGCCAGATGGTGGCGCTCATCTCAGTACTCTGGTTTTGTTTTATCTGTATTCTCCCCATTTTTCTGGCAGGACACCCAACATGTATGTCATTATGCTCTGCATCAGAGCAGGAAGTAACTATGGAACTAACCCACTTCATTTATCTTATTTGACATCATTTAAACGTATGTAACTAAGATCTGAATGTTAGAAAATTGCCTTTTCCAGCCTGGGACTGGCCCTTGCTTGAAACTGCACTCCCTGCTCTGATGTTCCTAATAAATGTCCGGAGAGGAATCAGCTGACGCACGTCTCCGTAGTCAGACAGGAACACAAAGTTTTTAATACTTTAACACTATATACACTTACGTAGCTTTTGAAGTCCCCGCAATATCAGCAAAATGGCTAATGGAAGTGGAGAGACACTTTCTTCCAGAGCCATCAAAGAGGATATTTTTGAAGCGCAGGCAGAAACTGCAGCTTGGAGACAATGACATGAGTCCTGTTAGCGTATCTAAAGGCAGTGACGTGTCAGATGTCAGTTCTGTTAAAAATGTGGGTGTTTGCTGATTGGGTCCATGCAAAATAGGTGGATGTCTTACAGAAAGTGTTTTCTATACTTTCACCATTTCTTGTTATGGCACAATTTTACCATACAATGCCTCCAGCAATGGTATTATATTTAATTATTTCCTCTAATATTCTCAAAATATTTTCATGGAAAAAATGTTTTTCCCATAAAAATATCAGAGGTTGTACTTTATTGATTTTCAGAGTTACCTTTTTATTGTAGCAACCTTAGCTCAGCTGTGATTAACAGGTAGATCCACATAGATGTTTATACTTGTATTCACAGTTGCATACTTTTTGTGTGCATGCATTTTTCTGTGGCTGGATGCATGTGTGGGTCTGACTGTGTGAACTGTGTTAAAGATTGTCTGATTAGTGTGTACAAAGTGAGTGTATGTGTGTGTGGATTGCAGGCTGCCACCAGAGTCTGGATTTACTGGCGGAAACACACTGCCAAAGAACAGGAGTGGTCAGATTAATCACTTTTGTGTGTGTGTGTGTGTGTGTGTGTGTGTGTGTGTGTGTGTGTCTGCAGGGCACAGAGGGGAAATGTGTGTGTGCGTGGGTTTGTGTGTGTGTATTTAAAGTTGTAAAATATAGAGGGTGTGCACAGATTGATAACTTCAGTTTGATCTAAATAGTTTCAGCATATTAAAAATGTTTCTTATAAATGTCTAAAGGTCAACTTAGAATCAGCTTGACTTTATCAACATGTCAAAATATTATGTATAATGCTGACTAATGTAGAATTAGCACCTCTGTCTAAAATGAATCTTCTATCCAGATTGTTTGGTGGTAACTTGCATGTAACACGGCTGCATGTAGACAAATAAATTTTGTATTAGGCCAAACTTTTTTTAGTCTTGCCATATCATCAGTGAGATTTTTTATTTCCTTCCAATTGAAGGAAGAAAAAAAGTTTTTATTTTCATGATGTTTAAATCTGCATAATAGACACAGTGCAGAACCCTGTTGTGAGAGAAATTGTTTCGGTCAAATAAAATTAATTTCTCCAGATGTTTCCAGATGTACAGTAGATGGAGAAAACACGGGACAGCAGCTCGAGAAGCCAGAGGTCCAAAACTCAAAGTGTATGTCTGTGGTATCTGGGTGTGGTTGACTGGCTCTGAACGTGTAAGTAAACTCAAAGTGAGCAGTTATCCATTCACCCCAGTCCTGCCTGTATGTGTGCTGTACGTGTGAGTGTGCATGTGCGCTGATGAGCGGTATAATTTGTCAGATCTCTTAAATTTCAAATGCGTGTTTATTCCGCCCACATTCACACCTGTGTTAACATGAAATGTGATGATTCTGCTAAAGATGACCCACCCTCTCACACATGTTCAGTATTTCTCATGTGTTTTCATCTGATGTCTGTTTCCTTTTGGATTTTTTCCCTCTTCACCTCTCTGCATGAAGCTCCTGTCCATACAAAGCCTGGTGTTTGAGAGCTGAGTTTCTTGAAATCTAAACTTTTAGCAGCTGTGAGCATTTTTTTTATGAAAAACAGACCTATGCTGGAGTTAGTATCCAAGTACCAGGCACAGCATTCAGTAAAAACTTGATTTGTACTACATCTATTTTAAGTGCAAATCAAAGTAAATCTGATAATTATCTCACATATTTAAAGTGGGTGCAGGCAAATTAAGCTTAGCATTGTTTTAAAGGGATTTTCATATACACCAAAGTGATGTGCAACTCATTTAAAACAAAGCTGCTTGCTACTCCATCTTGACTCCTTGTGAGAAAAATAATCCTAACACTCCCAAGAAAGTATATAATTACCTTCAAAAGTTCTTCATTAAAATGTTAGGCTCATGCATGTGTTTACAGCCTGGCTTGGGCTCACAGCAGAAGGAATCTTCACGGCTTTTTGGAGCTGTGATTAAAGAACTGCAGCAATAATTCACATGCAATTGAGACTTTACTGGTGTGTGTGAGGGAATACTAGGGAAACAGAGACAGAAGAAGAAGACTGAAAATGAAGCATCTCAAGTAAAAGTATTTTTTTTTGCAAATTATCAATTAGCACAGTTATCAGAGATAGCTGTGAAAGAAAATCAGAATATATATAGATCTTATATATTCCATGGCATTTGAAGGTTGAAAGCTTTATAACTAACTTATTCTTTGCAATAACTAAGTTGCTGCTAAGTTAAGTTAGCAGCAACTTAACTTGCTGCTAAGTTTTCTTAGCAGCAAAACTTGGTAAAAGGTGCAGAATTTAACTGCTCCTCAGTTCCATTTTCAAGTATCATTTCTGTGTCAAACAAAAATCAAACAAAGTTTCCATTGTTTTGAAATATTTGCATCAAAAATAACAAACAGTTTTCCCCCTGACAGCACTAAAATATCTGGTTGGAATGGTTGATGGATTGGTGGCCTTAACTTGATCTAATACCGATGTTGAATCAAATGGATCTTCTAAGTTGGTACAGGCACGGAAGTTAGTGACGCAGTAAATTGCCTTTCATACTTAATCTAATTGAGGTCAGTACAGCAATATTAAATTGTGAAGAACTTGTCGACAGTCTGCCAAATCAAAGAAATCTTGGAGTTGTTTATGAAGCAGATTCTGTCCAGAGTTGATATTTGCTCTCTAAATGCATCAGTTTCCTGCTTTTCTTTCCACTTTATTAAGTACCTATTATGTGGGGGAAATGAAACATTTTCAGATTTTTTGATTACCAGAGAAACCTGATACCATTTAGTTGGTAGAGCTGTTTTAAAATTAAATCACTTTTCAAGTACTATAATTGAAACATTTTTTTTTTGTCTTCCATCAATTCCAACATCAGAGATGCCTTGCCACAGATGCAAGCAGGAGGCAATGAAAGTAAAATGTGAATATTTAAAACTGATGTTAGCAGCATTGCAGAAGCAGCAACTGATGTTACCAGGAGTTAAATTAATCTTGCTATGGACTCTGTAATGATAATATATATTTTTTCTTTTCTTTTCTCAATTGAAGCAGGAGGAAATAAGATGAGTACTTTAGTGTCTCCAGTAGCTAGTTGCTCCCTCATCATTCTGAAGACAGCATTAATCCAACTCTTAGCAGAATGAATGCTAACATCAGCATTAATTGCTTAAGTCAACTATTAGCAGAATTAGTTCTGTTTTCAGAATGTTGGTATTTTGCCAATTATCTTATTATCAGCTTACTAGATTTATTTATCAAACTAATCAGATCAACATTCTGTCAAAAGCTCCACTTTCCTTTGTGACTAAAAGTAGAATATTCCAGTTTTTGCTTGAAGCAGTTAGAAGAGCAGTTAGAAATGAACTTCCAAAAGTCCACTTCCATCCTTCCATCAAGGCAGCATAACAAATGCAAACGTTCACAGTGAAAGACTTTAGAGTTATATGAACTTTGAACAATACATTTTCTAAAGCTAATCAAGATATCTTACAGTATCCTCAGCTTGTAAAACCACAGCAGTCTGAATTCTGTTTTCAGGCTGCAAATTGTAATTTAAAAGATCTAATGTAATATAGAAAACAGCTTTATAACTTGTTCTGAAGTTGAACATATTATACCTGGGATGAATTTGCATTTGTCAATCGTGACAAATTTTTCAACAGTTATGTCCCTAAAATGTTAATGCACCAGCTGCAAGTTAGACACATTGCACTGATTAAAATCTATCCAGAAAACTTCTCTTGGCTTCAATGCTTCAATTTTACTGTTAAAAAAATTGTGAGAAGATGATTTTTCCATCCCTAGAAGGACAGGAGTAGGTCTGCTGCTGCAGTCTGTAAAATATGAAAGTGCACATATTCAACAGCTGTGAGAGAAGCAACTCAATATGTCTGTTTGTTGTTATTAATTCCCCAAATGCCTGCCATTAAAAAAAAGAGTTTACCGTGAAGCCACTGACAGAACTGTTCTGTGAAACCACAAATAGTACTTAAGGGATTATCTTGCTGCAGAGGAAGAAAGGAGGCTAAGGAAGTGTCAGTCAGTTCTAGGAAGGAAGGTGAGTTGTGTGACTGCAGCTTGGTGAAAATGTTTGATTAACGAGGAAGCTTTTCCCCCCAGGCGAACATGTGTGTGTGTGTATGTGTCTTAGGTAAAATCTCATTAAAATAACTGAGTCATTCCAAAATCATATTAAGCGTTACTTGAAGGCTGTTTGTTGAATCAATTTGGTATGTTTGTGTTTGTCAAAAGGCTCCATGTGTTTCTAGTCACAGCAGTTCTGCCTGTTAATTTGGTGGAATAAAGAGTGTTTGCTGTAAATTTGATGTGCCTGTGTGTGTGTGTGTGTGTGTGTGCGTGTGCATGCGCGTGTGTGTGGCTTATTAATTGCAGGCACAGTTGATGGATTTGAATCTGGCAACCGTAGCACCACAAACAGGCGGTGTGAAGGATGGTCAGACAACCTGCACTAATATTATGTCACCATGCTGTCAGCTTGTCATTAACGGTGTTTTGATTTGTTTTAGAAACAGAAAAACGTAAAGTGAAAAGGGAAAAAAATATTTTTTTTGAACTCATAGCTCTTTAATTGCCTTTTTATTATAGTTCTACAAACACAGTATCTTTTATTATGCTAGTTGTATAAAAATACATTGTATGCCTTATCTTTTAAACACTTTGTGTTTATAGTTCCAATAAGCAGAAGCTAAACCCCAATTTGCCTGTTTATCAATCAATAACCTGATTTTGTATCCTCACGTTGACATTTTGTCCATATCTGCTTTTGTCATATCTGTAAAACAAGTCTTCTATCATTTTACTTAACTAATTGCACATTGTTTTATTTTTCTTTGTAAATACACTAATTAATAATTTAAACAGTGATGAAAACATCTAATTTAATTTAATTTAGTATGTACATTACAGCCTATTTCAGGTTGTATTTCTTTTGATCTCCTTCTGAGCCAGCTGACTGATTTAGTGATATAATTCCTCAAAAAAGCAGAATATTTCAAAATGACCTCCTGCTTTGAGACATAATTCATTGCAGTAATCTAAGCATATTCTACACTATGAGTAGATATGAAAAATAAGTTTGAACTGTCAGTCTTCAAAGCAGATGTGAAATATTACCCTGGTAGGTATGAACTTACAGTTATATTTGGTATCAAACTTATATGGGTACAAAATAATCAAAGCTACGTGTATGAAAATGGGTAGTACCCATTTCCAACCCCTCGTTTGCGTTTTTTTATTCTTGTCTAATTGTAACTTCTCATAATAATAAAACAGTTGAAAATACTTCCTTTATATTTTTCATAAATCTTTGTTTGTATAATTATACAGTTCTAGATTGATGAGTTTAAGTATTTGTAAGTGAAGATGATCTAATGCTGTCTAAGCTCAATAAAAAGTGTGAAAAACAAATTTTGCTGAGCACCAATAGGAAGCTACGTAGCAAAAACAAACTTCAGCTTTATTAGCAGCTAACAGTTAGCTAGTAACAGATTTTTCTTCTCTGTCACTGTTTTTAGCTTTGCTGCCATACAGGCACTTTAAGTGGTGAAAGCTTCTTCAGTACTTTTGTAGCAAAGTTTTGTCTGCCAGTCCGACAACAAGCCAACTTCATAAACATAAAGGGCATTTCATAATGTACCCTGTTTGTGGCTGTAAAATAAGACTCCTAAACAACAGGGCATCATTTTAAAACACATCATTTCATGGCATTTCCTTCACCTGTTGAAGTCCCGCTTTGATGGTTTCTGGATTATATTTGGAATTTCATTTTCACTTGAAATACAGTATTGTTGAACTTTTATATCACATAGATCTTGTTACACTGCTAGCTTTTTTTTTTTGTTTTGTTTTTTTACACTGAATACAACTTAAACATTTCTTTTAATGGACCAGACAGATTTAAAGAGGAGCAACAAAAGCAAATGAGGTGAACCAGCGATGAATGTCATCAGCTGATGGTGCCATCCAGGACAGGTTACTGTGAAACACAATCTTTACTTTACCGATATAGAGCTGTTAACATGCCATGACAGTCTAATCATGATCAGTCTTCACTTTTATTGCTGACTGCTGCTACCAGAGGTCCATCCTGTCCACAGCATCATCATTCACAAAAACGTCTTGAATATATTTGGAAGATGAGTTTCAACATTTAATTTTCCTTTGGGATAAAGTATGTCCAGACTTGTGAAGTCAGGTTTCAGATTTATAACTGAAAGTTATTTTCTAAATTGAATGATTCATAATTATTTATGAGAAAATGAAATACAAATAATAGATGAGAGATTTTATTCACAGATTATATGGAATTCATGGATGTGGGAAATGCAGAAAAATGAAATGACTCCTTCATGCAAGTACAATGTCTCCTCTGTTTTCACCCTGCAGGGGTCAGAAGGCTTAAATTCTGGTTCCTTCCCTCCTTTCGCCCCTTATTCCTTCCTGGCAATAGGAAGTGTATCTTTGGCAGAGGTAGTGGCGCGGAGGAGACGGAGGAAGAATGGTGGCTTACCACAGTACAATTAAAAAACACATGCAGAGCCACAGCTGCTGTTTCCTACAATGAACTTGAACAGGTGCCCATTTAGAAATGTAAGAAGAGATAGAATAAATTTACATATAGAAAGGAAAAGTGTGAGAGTAGTGTAAAAGAGGTAAATTGTTATGAAGTCAAAGGTGGTAAACTTGGTTTATAAGAAGAGAGAAACGAGAAAAAAAGCAAAGTGAATGGAAACTGGCACAGGGAACAAGTACATGAGTGAAAGAAAACAGATGAAAGGAGCAGGTGAAAAAGAACATTTGTTGATTTTTTGGGAGGAAGGGAATTGCATTTTTACCATTCAGATATCCTACTTTGGTGTTTCCTACATAGTAACAGGGTTAAGGATTTCACAGTCTACCTCTTTTAACCTTTAGGGGTATTAACTCTCTGTTACTGTGTTATGATTTACTTCTTGAGGTGTGTGTGATTTGGTTCTCTTGTTGTCCATTTAGAAAACTGTATAAACCCCTTGGTGTCCCTCAGGTCCTCTGGGGTCTTTCAGACGGGTTTTACGTTTGGGGAGAAGGGAGGTCTGTGTGCAGGGTATTTCCCCATCAGGGTGCTTCATTTGTGGCAGCCTGGGTGTTTCCCCTTCCTCTCTTTGCTCTGCATGAGCAACAAGAAAAACACATAGTACAGTGAAATATAAGAAGATCTGAAAATATCTGGAAATATTTTTATAATTAGCTTCATGAAGAGTAAAAGCCACAAGCCTGCTGGTTCTGCCTTGTCCATTTATATTTCACATGGTGGGAGTTTTATTGACGCTGTCATTCAGGAAGCATTAGGCCGGTAGCAGGGCGGGTTGTAAATTCAAAATTCTGGAGCTTATATCAGATAAATGATTCAAACTGATTCAGTTACGTAAATCCAGATAACTTACTATTTGACTAAATGTTTACGAGTGATGCTGATTACTCAGTGTGTTGAAGTTTCTACAGGACACAGAGTGGGACCTCTGCTACCTCACATGGGAAAAAGTCAGTTGATGTGGTTTACATATCTGATCAGCAAGCCTCCCTTTGAAGGCATTTTGGGTTTCTACCACTGGGAAAAGACTCTGGGGCAGATCAAATTCTTTGGGGGACAATATCTTCTTCCTCTTCAGGGGACACCAAAATATCCTGCCTTAAGGTTTGGCACTGAGGAGGGGGATATGTGAGACTTCTGTCAGGGCCAACTACTTCCACAAGTTTACAAGTGCCAAGACTGCAGTTTTACTGAAATCTTCATTCCTCAAACACACATCTGAAGTGATGGATAGAGCTATTTTTTTAGCTAGTCACACCTGGTGTAAATGTTTTCCTCTTCTGAGAGCAGAAGAGGAAAACGGTTATACAGATGTCATTGCATAGCAGTTTTGAAATTACAATTTAACATATTAATCTCAACAATCATAATCTCCAAACCATCAAATTACCAAAAGAGTCACACCTGCTGATGATCAGTTATACAAGAGATGGATTAGAAATTTGGCTGGTGCCTGTACTATTAGATTATATGGGGAACAACAGGATTTAAGCACTACATCAGGGACTACTTCTACGTTTTTAGCCAAGTTTTTATCTCAGTACTTAATCATTGTAATATATCAAGTGCACTCATACATGCATCTGGCCTGTATGAGTGCAGGCCTGATTTAAAAAAAAATCTGTTTTGTAGCAAGTCCCTGTCCTTCATAACATAATAAAAAACTTACAGAGATATCCAACATCACATCGCATTAATAGATTGGAAGTTAATTGGGAACTTTAGAACTGTAGGAGGATGTACTTAATGTGCCATAAAAAAACAAATACTCTGTCCTAATATTGAAACATTTAAATCTAAATATGCCAAGGTATAAATAACTCTGGGCTTAATTAAATGTTTTGTCTGTCTTAGTTTATGATGTCAGATAGCACACACAATCAGGATGCAAAGATCTACTCTGATTTTCTTTTCCTTACGCTTAGAGACTTTGGGTGTCTGTTTAAAACTGTGTGTTGGTGTTGTCATGGCGGTGGATTGTTAAAACACTTTCCAGGGATGGACTGTTGTCTCAGACCAGAACAACAGGCCAACCACAACAGAAGCCAACTGAACAAACACACATACCCAAACTAGATTTAGCATCCTACATCTAAGGTACAGTATGTAAGTATCTGTTCACATGTGTAAATCATCATTCAGTTTTTATTGCATGGTGTGTGTTTTCATTTTAGAGTTATGTATATGCTATACGTATTGAGTAAAATTTACAGTTTATGTGTGTGTATGTATGCATGCGAGTGTGTAACTCACCCAGCGTTGTAAACGTTGTCTCTGATGTGGTTGGCTGTATTTAGACAGAGAGCAGAGAGTGCGGAGGAAGTAGACAGAGGCATGTATGCGTGCATTTGTGCATGTTTTTGTGCATCGGTGTGTGATTGTTAGAGACAAATACAGAAGTTTTATGTCACTACCAGACCTGGAAAGCTTTGTGTTCTTTTCTATCGTTGGTTCTTTGGACTAGCCACCATATATTTTTCTGTACATTATGTGTGTGCCGGTATGTGTGTGTCTGCATGTTGGTTAGTTGCAGGGCGTAGCTGAGCAGAGAAAAAATATCTTGGCCGACCACGGGAATGAACCCACCCACTATACCACACCCATAGAGAGAGAGAGAGAGAGAGAGAGAGAGAACCTACGCAATGGTCTCAGCCTCTCTCTGTCTTTAGGTTTTTGCATTTCTCAACTTTGTTGCCTCATCTGAAAACATAAGTCAGTATTTTTCACTTTTTCTTTGTTCATTTATCCAAATTTAAATGTTGATTGCATTTTGTTTTTTTTCCAAAGTCCTTAAATCTTATCAGACCTATCTCTTTTGTATTTTCAAATGTCCAAAATGAAGGATGAGAAAGCCTGCTGCTGTATACAAGCAGAAGGCTTTACATTCTACTGCCACTATTTGTACAAACAAGTTGTTTTAGAGTGAGAGTTAAAGTTCAGGAATCAAGTTCCTACAGCAAGAGGGTTTAGATACTAAACAAACTTGCCAGTTTTGTTTTTTCAATCTATTTGAAAAACATGTTTTAAGCCTTTAAAGTTATTTTCTAAAGACTAAGTTTTTTTTAATGCTTGAATCACTAATATTGTGCAAAAAGCTGAATTAACAAAGGTTTTGCACCTTCATCTCAACTTCAGATACGCTCGTGCAACCATGCTTATCAGGTTCAGAAGACGTGAGCAGTTAGCACTCCGTTTGCCGAATTGATCCTCCCTTCACAATCTATTTATGATTTTCTGACAAAACACTTATTGATTTTAATGCACTGCAAAAGATTGTAAATAATGATTAAATTATTCACTAGGTTGACCTAAAAATAAAAGGCATTGGAAGAAGTTATTCAGCCTGTCAGCTTTCTCCTTGTTTAAATAGTGTGTGTTGTAGTTCGCTCCCTTGTCGTTTCCCATCGACTACACAGATTCAGTTTTTTGACTCCACATAATTCTATCTAAGATTTGCAGCACAAAAGCACATGGGATCTCAACATAAACACTCACAAATTTCACAATCTCCAAACATGCACTTTGGTACAGACGCAATCAGATTCAGTTCTTAACAGATTCTGTCTTTCTGTCACACACATGAACATGGTGGATTCTGTAAATCAGCAAGTCTTCAGCTTCAGCGTCCGGCATGCTGACGGCACTGTGATGCGGGCGATCTGTGCGGCCTCCTCTATTTTGACTACGCCTCCCTGCAGATGAATGCAATGCTATGATCCACTGCTAACACATGAATCCAGGCAGAACATGTGGGCTTTGAACAGACCACAGATAGCGTCGTTCTCTTTATCTTTTGGACACGCTGACCTTTGTTGCTGTGGTTTTTGTTTCTGTGTCACTAGGAACAAACAAGTGTTTACAACTAGACTCTCTTACAGAATAAAGAAACCAGACACCTGTCATTTAAAGGATCGCACACGCTGCACCACTCATCTATTTGGTATTTGCAAGGTTTTCCCATTCACCTTTTGTGGACACATGATGAGATACACATGTTTAGATGTATTTGAACAAAAATAGTGAGTTCATTGAGATCCAATGGCCTCAAGAGCAGCTATGGGATCTGGTGAAATACAAGATTTACATCATTTACAAATTTGAAGCGAATGTGTGGCGCTGCCATGGCAATATGGACCAAAATCTCTGAGGAAGGATTCTGACACCTTGTTGAATCTGAGCCACAAAGAATTAATGGAGATATAAGGTGGAAAGTAGTCAATGAAATAAAAAAACTAACATTTGTGAAGCACTTTCAACCAATTTTATAAATAGAAAATGAAGACCTTTTGTAAAGCTGCACAGAGAATTGAAAATAACAGAGGATCACTTAAATCTAATAAAAATTTATATCAATGAAAATAACACAATACTGTTGTATTTTTTCATCAATGCAAAACAACCACATCTTGTGAAACCACCTCCAGTAAGTTATGCCCACACTTTCTTTAGAAAATGGCCAGTGATGTCAAACTCATTCAGAAAAAACTCTCAACTATTTGAATTAAAGTTATATGATGGATAATAAAACTAAAATACGTTCTTAAATATTTCATTGAGATGCTTTGTATTCATAACTACACTTAAATCCTAAAATCTGTAAGAAAATCATCCCATGAACCTTTTCTGTTGTCCTGAATTTCCAATTGTGATATTTTCTCGCCAGACGATTTCCTCCACAAAGTCTCCTTTAAATTGGTTCCTAAAATGACATCATTTATTTTTTCCATTCAAAGTTTGTACTGGGAGTATGATTGAAACCATAAAGTCAAAGGGAAGTAATATCTATAAATTTTAGACCCCTGATCAAGAACTAAGAAACTATTTTTGTTTAAACTTAAATCTTTTTTAGAAACCCAAACTAAGGCGGGAGAAGACGTGCAACAAAATCAGAAACACAGAATCTACGTGCAAGCCACTAAGTGCCCAAGGCCAGTAATGTCATTAGAGCCAGTCAGTACATAAATAATGTGACAGCCTTTTTTCCTTATCCGTTATGCCGACAAACATGCTTCTTAAAATGAAACACCTCCTCACTCATTCCAGAGAACAATATCATAATGGGTTTATTCTCCTAAGAAGCACTCACTATATCTAATAACATGCTGTTTGATGACATAAATTATCCATCTTTTAGTTTCCTGTTGAACAGATCTACATTGGACCCAGCTGGGTCAGTTTCATATTGAATTCAAAAACTCTAGGCTGTTTTAACTTTTCCAGCTAGTTGCTGTCCCACGTGAAAAGAGGTTAAAGTCACGTTGATCCCTTCATATCAGGATGGCGTGGCACACACAGCTCTGCACTGTTTAGTCTACACACTTCAACTTTGTTAGTTTGTTGAAGTAACAGACTGACATGACGTGACCTGACCCCTTTAGGCTTCCATACAAGAAGGAAGCTACCATCTTGTCTTACAACATCAATGTTTATCGACTCATTGCTACCACTCCCTGAAGGACCTGACCCTCGCACACAGTTTTATTTCATACTTTGGAAGTAAAAGCAAAACGTTCGACACTTTGGTCTCCCTGGGTGATTGTGAATGTTCCTGACCTACAAACATGTGGAAAGTTTTTGCAGATCTGCTCATTTGACTTTTATAATGTTACGCTACAGGATATAAGGCCAAGCATGAGAGTGTCCTCTGTCCTTACTGTCAGACGTCAGATTAGCCGTGACTTCTTTTTCATCAACATTTTAGGAAGGGGTACCTCCTGGCGATTGCAAAAACACTGACAGATTTAATCACATACCTTTTACAAGAAAAGTCCTTCAGGTTCAACATGGAACATATTCAGCAGTGAAAGACAGAAACAGGCAAAAGCTAGTAAAAGATTGCAAACACTAACAATCGTTTGATCATAATTATTGCAACAAACTAGATGATTTACACACACACATCTTTTAAGGAACTGTCCTTTCAGCACCACAAAATTAAGATGCATGCTAACAACTATTTTTTTATCATCAGAACACAGAGAGTTCATTGAGTTTTGTATTCATTGATGTTTTATATTGCTCAAACATCATGTAATAAATATAATTAGTGGAATTTGAAAAGTGAAAAGTGAGATTCAGTTTTGTGCACATAATTGTGCTTGACAGGGTTTATTAACAGTCTGGACAAGACTGGATATTTATGGAAAAAGAAAATATTTGCATTTCTGGACTTCATTTCCTGTCTCATTTTCTAAACATTCCCTCTATCCCTCAATTTATCCACTTCTCTTTCATTCTTCATCCTTCCATTCTTCTGTCCTTCTCTAACTTTCCCAGGTTTCAAAGTTAGCCTGTTCATTGTAGAAATATGTTCCATAACCTCATTATCAACTTCTGTTTTTATATCTCTAAAATGCACTAAAAGAACTAAAAAGTCTTAAAAACTGAGTGGTAAAAGTTTTGAATTGTGACATAAAAATGTTCCACAGCTCAACAAACAATTTCTATAAAATTGTTGCCCCCTGCCTCTGGATCTCATTAAGACAGATGGAGTTTGTTGTGTTTGTACTGAAAAAAAATATGGACAGAAAAAGTAAAACATTTATCTCAGAAAGGTATTGGTCATGTTTGTGAAGCAGACTGGCTGCCATTTGGCTGTTTGTTGTTCTTTAAAGAAAAAGAGAACATCTAACTTGAGTTTTGTTAGTTCACATTTATTTTGTATTTGTGTTGAAAAAACAAGCCAAGTAGGTGAGGGCCATTGACCTTTGACACCCAGCCGATGAGGGGTTGACCCCTGCCTACAATGATGATTACTGACCTCCATCAGTGCAGAGTTCCTCTAAAGCCACAGATTTATCATCAACATTAACCTGAAAGGATCGTTTTAATCCCACTTTCACTATCAGGATTATTTTAGATTACCTGGTCGTTTATATTGATAGTCAAATTTGATATTCAGATCATATTTGTGTAATCCTTTATTAGACAATATAATACAAAAACAAAATGTTCTGCAATGTTTATTGTGTTTCTTTGCACTCAAACCTTCTGATGAACTTTTTACCTCAGATATTAAAAATTGTATTAAGTCAGTATTACACATATGACCTTTGTGAAACAAAGCCATCAAACAACAGAGCACAGTAAGCCATCATAATGATTAGATTAAACTGACATCTGTAAACCAATAAAACGCCAAAATACGATCAGATCAATCTCTCAGTATCTGTGGATACATAACCAGGCTGCTGTTAATCAGTTCATAACCCATTAAACGCATCAGTTAGGCTCAGGCTGAATGTTTGACTGTTAAATTAAGATATTAAATTAAACAGCTCTATTCCTCTAATCTGATGTGACAGTCACTTTTATCTTTCACGCCAATCAAAAAAACAAGCGCTGTAATACTTTTGAAAAGCAGGCACTGTTTTAATCTTTTAATGTTGTTTTTCTATGAGTGTGGATGTACAAAGCAATAAATAAAATAGTCTGAAGTTTAATGTCTTAAAGTTGCAACTCAGAAACATTTTTGCTTGTTTGATTTGACCCGTGTGAAGCCAGAGAAGACAAAGTGTTAATACTGAGCCAACTAGGACGGTAGACACAGAACCGTTTTGGTGAGTATGTGTGAAGTGGAGTGCAACAGAAATAACACCTTGTTATAACCAGTGTGACTCCTGTTGATGGCTCATTTCAACATCACACAGACGTTCTCGCTCTTCAGCTTTAACCATTCATCCTTCTGGAACTTTTACTATAGGTCTGAAATGAACATTTTAATTTAACTAACATATTTCTTCAGTTTTGGGGATGCCAATCTAAGTCTGTAGAGAATCAGTGAAGGGAGCTGTCCTAAAATTAGGGTTATAGTAAGGAGGCCTTCCAACCTATCTTATCACCAAATATAAATCTAAGTATCAGTGAAAACATGCAAAACTCTACTCAGCAATTATAAAATGACCTTGATTGCTCTAATATCAGTTTTAATAAAATTGCATTTTGAATAAACTAAATAAACACTGATGCATGTTGGTTTTATTCAAAACGTATCATCCTCTGACATTGTGTTGTGTTGTGAGAGATATCAGTCTCCTTCTCTGTACCATACAAACCCTTTGGTTAAATAAAAACAATTTTAATTTTAAATTTCCCAGGGTTTTGAATTACTCTAGACTCATCTATACAAGGCAAAAACAATAAACTGTAAACTGGATCATATAAATAGTTGATTCAGATATTTATACCTAGTTGATGTTGTATAAAAAGTTAAGAGCAATCAAGCACCCATCTACTGATCATTTCACAGAACAAAACGAAGATAAAACATGTAAAAATACATATTTTGGAAAAACATTCACATTTTATTTAATCAACTGAATATTTAAAAAGAAGAAAAGGAAGTGGAACAAATGAAAAGGAAAGGAAAAAAAATCAATGCTACATCTTTCTTTCTTTCTTTCTTACTTTGCAGTTAAGGATAATTTCAGCACTAAATCTGTCTTTTCCAATGGGCCCAGTAGGTGACCTGGATATTTTTAAGGAGCCAGTCTGAGTTCAGATTAGTTCGATTAACATTTTATTTTGGTTTGACAGTTTTATATATATATTTAAGGAGAGCTAGGAGAGCAGAGAACCAGCACTTAGTAACTTTGTATCAAAGCAGAAGGGACATTAAAACGTCTAACCTCTAGGAACCTATTTGGTTGCTTCACATGTTTCTTATTGGTATTGTGTTGAGTCAGTGTGGACTGGCTGATATGAACTCACACATGGTGTTTGTTGGCTCAGCTGCTCAGGGGTTATGTGTCTTCTGTGTGAAGTTGTAACCAGACAGTTAGCATCAAGTCTGGATTAGCCTGTCGCTATGGGATTAACCCACCCAGAGCCACTGATGAAATGCTCTTGATTCACATAAAATACACATTTTCTTGAGGTTTTTGTTGGCAGCACTTGTAAAAAAAAAAAAAAAAAAAAACAGGAATGTGTTTGCAGACACTTTCACCATGACAATTTGTTTCTTTACAACTTCACTATCCTGACAGAGACACCCACGTCCCGTGTGTCTTTTAGTCTGATCGTAAAAGTTCTGAGAACAAAGGGAGCGGTACAGTAATTTGCATGTTGCTCTTATTGTATTCTTTAAAAGTTTTAATTATAGTTTAATTTGGTGGATTAGGTGTAAATTTGCATATAAACGTGTGTTTTCTTGTCTATACATATATGCCTCTCTTGTGTTTGTAGTTTTGTGGTTTTATGGTCGGGTGGGGAGACAAGTGGCTTTTGGCGGTGAAACACAGGCGGTTTAATGAGCCATCGCAATTAAGTTGTTACACTATGAGTCGGTACATTTTGTTGTTGCAGACTGATTTTATCATCTTTCATTTTTCTTCTTATGTGAGCAGAATTATAAAAAAATAGTCGTACAAGAAATCAGCTTTAGTTTCTTCGAATTCAAATGGTTTTGAATTGTTTTGAGGACAGAATGAACGTTGAACAGCGGTGGGTAGAGTACTCAAAAAGTGTTGACAAGTCAGGGTTAAAAGTAGCCATTTAAGAAATTACTTAAGAATAAAAAGGTATTTGGTAAAAAGGCTGCTCGAGTGCTGAGTAGCTGATCAAAACATTGGTCATTTAATATTTAACATAAGACAGAACAAAATATAAAGTTATGTGAATATTTTTTTAAAGACCAAAATGAAAATAATATGTAATGATATGTGTGTTTTTTTTGTTTTGTTTTGTTTTTTAATGTATCTTCAAGAATCATTGACTTAAAACAAGCTTCCCCATGTCTTGCTGAAAAGTTACTTTTAAATAAGTAGGTTTAGGCTTATTTCAAATGTACTAAGATATTTGCACTGGAAACTGGACAAAAATACTTGGTAAGATTTTGTGTTTTTGCAGTGTAGAGTATCCAGAGATGTTACTGAAGAATAGTGACACTTCATAGTAAAATCACTCAAGTAAAAGTACATAGTACAAAGTGTAGCGTGAGTAAAAGTAGTCCTAAAAGTAAATGTGACTGAGTAAATATAACTCATTACTACCCAACTCTGCTGTGTTTACGGCACCCTGCTGCCACACGGCACTCGAGTCTGTCTGTAAAGCCGTAGACGATGGGCCGTCTGATTAGCTTCTTTCTGGAGTCTGCGAGCAGATTGAGAGGACAGCCGGTTGTCGCCATCACGTACATCCGAGGACACAGACACATTCAGATACCTTTAGAGCCGGTTGTTGTAACGCAGTCTCCACTCACAGCGAGATACCAGGCTGTCGTCTGCGGTCTCTAAACCCTCTCCGTTCTCATGGAGATAAGAAGTGCGTCTCATTGTTGGCAGACAACAGTCCTGTTATCATCTTATCAGAGTGCCAGTTCAAGCTGAAGGAGGCGGAGCTGAAGACTGTGTGTATTCATGTGTGTGTCTTTACAAGGGATGGGGGATGTTAGATTAGGAGGAGTTTCTTTGTCATGCAGCAGGTGCTGTTGTCACTTAATTTGTTCTAAACGTGTTTACATCAGTCTGTTGCAAACATGAACTAGTCTTCATTCTAGAGCAATTAAATAACAACAGAGCCAAATCTCTTCTTTGTTGCATCAATCAGTTCTCTGCCCAGAAATGCTCCTTGACACAAAATTTTTCACATCTCTCAAAAGCATTTGTCATGTTACAAGGGCTATTTCCCATGTTGTAGGTGAAATGATTTACCAATGGAACTAGTAGTTCTCCATTTACATTAACCAATTATTGATTTAAAACAAGCTCCTGCATCTTGCTGAAAAGTTACTTGTAAGTTTGATCTTATTTCAGAAGCTAGACTAAAAATACTCAGTAAGATTTAGCGCTTTTGCAGTTTAATTTCCCTCCTTCCTTTTCTAGCTAAACTTGTATTTTCCTCGTAATCAAAAAATAACTGCCTTTTTTGTATGTCTTGTTTTTCCTGATTTAGAAAAAGAGAAGAAAGAAGTTTCCAGAGAGCCATCTGAGGCAGATGTGAAAGAGGAAGCAGGGGTTCCAGAGGAGACCCTCAAGGAGGTGAAAAAGGAGAAAAAGGAGTCATCAAAAGACAAAAAAGAGTCAAAGAAGGATTCCAGCAAAGAGCCCAAGGATGACACGAAGAAGAAAGAGTCATCTTCTTCCAAGGAAAAAAAAGAGAAGAAGGAGAAGGACAAAGAGAAAGAAGGAAAGGAGTCTGGGGACAAAAAAGTGTCCAGGAAGTCCTCTTTAAAAGTAAAAGAGAAGAAGAAAGACCCGGAAGCCGCAGAGGGCTGATGGAAGCAATGCAATATGTTACCTTTATATGCATTTAAAAATATAAAGTTCATCTTCCACACATATACTGTTTACATGTCAACATAAACAGGGTAATCTAACAGGAATATGTCCATTTATACGGTTTACATATGCATTTAATTGTAAATATTCTCTGTTAGGGTTACATTTGTCAGTGGCAAAACCATTTCCTCCCAGATGTTTTTACACAACCGCGCTGATCCGCTGCTCTTCTGCTGAATCCGCAACATATAGCCGTTCAGCGAGTGTGTTTTCCAACTGTGGTGAGCTCTGAGCCGACGAGGGGTGATGATGAACGCAACCTCCTCCTCCTTCTCGTCGTTGTCTTCGTCTTGCCTCAGCAGCATTTGAACCCGCAGCACTAATTTCAGCCAGGGCCCCAAACCAGCTCACACCCACACACACTTCGAGGGTTCACCGGAGCCCTCGCCGCCTTTCCACCAGGAATAAAAATCGCCTGGCTCGTCCAGCCGCCTCACTGCTTCCGGGTAAATCAAGGCTACATCCCACAGCTGCCGCTGCTGCAGCCACCCCCGTCTGACCTTCACCGCTTTTTTAAGTTTGGTTCACTCAAGAAGGACGTGTGCTGGCGTATGGACACGTACTTATCCCCTTGGAGTTCCAACCTTTGCTCGTCTGTGGTTTAAACAGCTTCGTTAATGTCAGTTTAAAGAGAATAAAGAGAAGAAATAGGAGTGAAACGAGAAAACTAGACATTTTTTAGAAGCAAAAATTGCTGTGTTGTAAGTCCTGTGGAAAAAAAAACTCAGATTAGTACAACAAAACATAAACACTTTTGCAGATTTTATTTCATTTCAGGGCCAATTAGACAGACATAGTTTGAAAGTTTCCTTAAAGGATTCAAAGACTACATTTAAGAAACACCTTTCATAAAAGACAATTGTATCTTGTCTGTTTGGTGATGATTTTCACATTATTATGAAATTAAAACACATTCTAATTATGTCTGCATGTCCACACAACCTTGGATGCAAGTTTTAGAAAAACTACTTTTTTTCCCATTTTGATGCATGCTCACACACACATTTGTACATTTTTTGTCATCCAAGTGGATTTTAAGATTTTAAGAATTTTAGGTGCATTTCTGTTAGAATTAACATTTGAAGACTCCTGCCATTGTTGCTGTGCCAGCAGCTCTGCGTTACTCTCTAAGTCCACATTAAGCATGTCTGTGGGTCCAGTTTAAGCTGTTTTCTTGTCCGGGATACTTATTCTTATTTTTAGCTTGTATTGTGAAACAGATGGCTGTTTGAAATGTTGGTCTCAGCCTCTGTTGTTTGAGCAAAAACCTCATGCCCTCCTGTTTGAATATAGTTTCCCCTCCATTTTTAACATTTTTTTAATGTAGATATTTGATTATTTCACACATGTTTAAGTGTAAAAGTTGAAATAGCGCCATCTTGTCTTTGCCAAGAAAGACTGTTAGAAATCTTGGTGATTTTGTAAAGTATCCACTGGATACCATGCACTATAAGTTCCAGTTTCATATCAGTCTGGACGTGTGAAATGTTTGAAATGTGGAGCAGGTTTTGGTTCACATCCATCAGGCTCCTCCTTTGAGTCTGCTTTTATAGCCATTGTTTATCCCAGAAGACATTTCTGTAAAAACTTTGCTAACTGTGAAGCCTGTAGTTAAAGTCCCCAAACATGAGAATAAAATAAGCTTATTTATGATTATTTAGTAATAAAAGTGTCTTACTTTAGGCAGTTACTGCCTTCTAATTGTGGTTGTGATTGTGCAATATTCCTCCTTTTGTTCTGCTGGTGGGGAGTAAATTACCTTCATTGAATGTGATAAGTTTTCATCTTTTGCCAGTTAAAACGTCATCCACATTGAAGTACATCTTAAATATATATTAACTCTGAGCAGTCATTCCCCATGGCCTCCAGCTGCGCTGGTTCAAGAGTTGTAAGTATATTTTTGTCTGAATTTATTTTGTATGCTGGCGAAACAAGACGGGGTTATTTTATTGACTTGATAAATTATAGTTATCTTTTTAGCCTTCAACCTCATCTTCTGACATGTTTCATGATTCATTAAAGAAAAGTTTAGAATTTAAATTTACGTCAAAAGTTCATTTTGGATCTGACCTTTTTACTGAAGCACATGTTCGATTTCCCAGTTTTCCATCGTCTCTCATAGGTAGCGGGAACTTTTTATTCAAGCAACTCTCCTGAGAATTTTTTTAGCCATCTCAGCCATCATCAACCTGATGAACACGGCTGTCTGCAGACTTTTAATGTTACTTTTTTTTTTCTTTTTGGCTATAAAAGCAGGATCAGCTACAGGTCGTAGGTGGTAAAAGGTGCTAAAACAAAGTCATTTCTGTTTAATTTGGAGGCCACCAACAGACTGTGCAGATGAAGTTACACTCCCATGATTTTAGTTTTTCTTTCTCTTTTTTGGTAAATGTTTTTATTTCTGTCTCAGCCCATATTATCTCACTATCAAACAAAACCCTTTCTTCACTGTGTTTAACACTGCTAAATTTCTTCCATTTATATATCCATTTCATCCATCTCATACCCTGAAGTTCTGTTGTTTTTTCTTGTCTTTTTGTTCCTTTTGGATTTTCTGCTTTCTTTTCATCTTTCATCCTCAGTCCACTTCTTGTTTTGACAGTTTTTTAAACTTTAGATTTTCATTTCCTCCCCGCGACCTTAAAAATTGCTTTCTGATGACTTCTGTTATCTTCTTTCATCGTCTTTGTTAGCTTTATACATTTGCTTCCTTTCTTTCTGCACCACTCCATCCATCAACCTTCACAAAACTGCCATCTTTGTTTTGGTTTTTTTATACATATTTCAGCTCTCTTTAGATCTTTCTTCACTGACAGAAACTTATTCTTGGATGTGGAACTTTTTTAAAGGTCTGCCTAGTAAGACACAAATCTATACAAATCTGTCATCCTTCAAGCAGTTTTTTGGAAATCTTAGTTCATTAGCTGAACTGAAAGCTATTCAGTTCAACTAAAAGTTGTTCAAGCTTAAAGTGATTCAAAAACATCTGGTTTGCCTCAGAAATCTAGGCAAACCAGATTTAATTAAGTCACTTAAAGAACTCAAATGCATCAACTCCAATTTTGTGTAAATAATTTAATCAATTAAATTTATCTTAAAATCCACACATTTCCCTCAGACTGTCTCTTGAATGTCTTTTGTAGTTTATGGGTTTTATGCAACAAAAACATATGATCAACCCTATAGTGTGAGTAAAGCATCCTAAAATAAAAATTTGAATAAAATGAGTCTGGCTCCCTCAACCCTGAATCAATTAGAGGCATTCAAGTGTCTTGGTGTTAAGTGTGATGATGGATAAATTATAAAGATGGATGCATGGATTGGGTCTTCAGTCATTTGTTACAGTTCTGGTCTGTTGAGGTACAGAGAGTACAGCAATAAAGCCAACTTTATATTTTTTTGGTTCAGTTGCATTAAAAGCCAAAGAACAAACTCTTGTACGTTCATGAAATATGGATGAAAACCAAAAACTGAGACACAAATGAGCTTCTGCTGAAGGGAGGCTGGACTTAGTCCTCAGGTGTTTTCACAACTGATAGTCTGGTAAACTTGGTTCAGTTGCTGGTGTGGTTCACTTTCACACTACACTGCGTCAAACAAACCAAACTCTTTCATCAACCTGGTCCCACCCTCGCCTGTGGGAGCACTGCCCTAAGAACTACTGAAGGAAACATCACAAAACCCCTGTGAAGATGTGCTGAGTGAAGAACACACTGAGCACATCTTCCTTCATCAGAAAGTGTACACAAAAATGGAGTTGAATCAGATTTTATTAGTTGTAGGATTTATTTTATGTCTTTGGAAAAAAAAAACACTAGCCATTTCTCCTGCTAGCGATAGACTCACATGTTTGTTTTGGTTGTATTTACCCAGAATGCCCTGTGCTGTTGTCCACTTCCTCCTTTTGGAGCAGTCTCCAGTTCTCTTGGCATTCACATGCATTCGAACCGCACCAGTTCACTTCAACCAAACAGAGTCCGGGGTTTATAGGAGGACCAGAGTTCGCTTTTTGGTTTGCATCAGAGTTCAATTATGTATTCACACCTCATCAAAAGAACTGGACTTTCTAGTCAAACAAACAAAAGTTCAATTGAAGTGGGCTAAACAGGGCTGGAGTGTGTCTCTGGGTAGGAGAACATCATTGTTCCTTCCTTGGAAATGCCACAAAATATTTTTTCTAAAACCAACTTTTTCTGCTCTGCCCAGTGACTGAGGATATTCTCAGTGAAGTCTTGTTTGCTGCAAAAATATTGAAGTAGCTTAAGAGATTAAACATTCAGTGTTTTGTTTTTTTTACTCAATTTACTTCTTTATGTTTTTTGGTTGCTTCAATTTCTTCCTCTTGTTTTGTCTTTGATGTCTGTTTTGAATGTTTGTCTTTTAGATTCACCAACTTCTCCCAGGTTTCACACTTGTGTCCATTAAATCACCTCAGCCTCAGGACCAGGCTGCACACACCCAGCTGTTACGAGAACATCAAACAAGATGTCAACAATCAGAAAGCTGCAGATCCTCAGCAGCAGCCTGGATAAGCAGCGGCTGGATTTAGAGGCGTACATGTCATTCTCTGGGTTTTATTTCGCAGCTTATACTCGTCTCACCGGGTTTAAGGTGTAAACATGATGGATTAGATAATTGTGGCACTGTGCTTCTCTTGCTTCAGATTTGATGCAGGTTCAGGAGTTTTTAATTTTAAAAGATGAATAGATTCTCCTTCCTTTTTTGTTTGTTTGAATGATGCTGATCCCATGTTTCGAGAAAATTACCTAGTTTTCTCAGTAGCATTACAAAGTTATGCTTTTATTCCAGTAAACAGCATCAACATTTTTATCTTTCTGCAATATATATATTTTTTTGCCTATGATGTCATCATCCCTACCTAATGGTTCATTTGATTAGGATGATTTGTTAAATATTGGTTTAGGTATTTACCATAGAATCCCTTATATCTAAGTATTTATCAAGTTAGATTTACCAATTTAGGACATTTAGAAGGCAGCTTCTGAGACACATTTTGTCCAGGATCTAATTTAATCTATGCTCAAGGATAAATTCATATTTACATAATTACACTTTTTGCTTTCTTTTTAAGGTTATTTGTTCTTATTGAAAAGACTTGTATGACATCATCTGCTGTTCATTGCCCTTCTTATTGATGGATTTTATTGAAATATGTACGTCGTTCCGATGCACCTTGGGAAGATTTGGAACTGCAACTTATTTTTCAAAAATATCATCAAAATGGAATATTTTCATTTTCAGTCTTTATTCCCTACCACATTCTTAAAAAAATTAATTCTGTCCTCCATCCATCCATCTGTTCGTTCTTCCATCTATCCATCCATGCAACCATCCGTCCTCTCTTCCTTCCTTTCTCTCTCTTTTTACAGTGTTTTGCTCCACATTTCCGTAAGTTTTGTTGCAACATTTTATTGCTCTCTGTGTCTCTCCTTATCACTTTCAAAGCTATAAAAACTGAAGGCTCATACTTTAACAGTGGGAAGTATGAATGGAGATTATCTCTGGACGTAAATTTCAAATACAGATCGGGTCAATAAAAGAAAACAATAAAAGAATACATTACCGGATGAAGCAGTCTTCAGATCAGACTGGTTCAAACCGGCTTGGGTGGATGTCTGGCCTACTGCTTCACAGACATTTATCCTGACTTCCTGTTCCTTGTAGGACAAACTGTCCATAAGGTTTTATCATATGTGAAGATAAATTTTCTCCTCCATTACTTTCTGACCTTCCAACTGTTGTGAATCACAGCTTGGCTCCGTCAGAGACAGTATAAATGTTTGGGTGGTTCTTCGACTGCAGCATGTTAATTGCCTGATTGGATGCAGCTGTGAAGGCGTTACAGGAAGCTGAAGTTCACAGTTCAATCTGTTGTTGCCTTAAATACAGCCTGAGGTAGGGGTGTGCCTTTCCAGGTCGATTTATTCTTTATTTTACATGTTGTCGACTCAGTTCTTTATTAGTGCTTTGCGGTTACACTCCTGAGAGATTTGCAAAAGTGAGGTTATCATCTGAAGAAGTTTTTCGGCTTATCAAATCACTAGTTATCAAATTATTGTTGTGGCCCTGAATGGATCAATAGTCTGAACATGTTTTCCGTGTTCATTTAATGTAAGGAGGACATTGCTTGTGAGACACTTTGCCCACTTTCCAGTCTCGGTCCAGAGCTGGAGGTAACGATCTGAAAACTGAGCTTTCTCAAAATCACAGAGGGAAACCCCCTCTCTCTTCCCCTCTGCAGCAATTTAACTGTTTTTCTTTTTCTTACTTGAGCTGAGGTTTTAAAAAGTCAGTTATGTGCTGTATGACTTTCATGACCTCTGGGTCCATGAAACCTGAAAGAAAAGCATTCCTGGCTTCCTTCCTGTGAACCGTCCTGTCCTGCAAATACGTGGCTTCTGTCCGACTGCAGGGAGACGGGCCAAAAGATTAAGTCTGGGGCCGTGCTCCTGCAAAAAGCTTGTAAAGCCCACAGCATGATAGATCCCAAAGGTTCTACATTAATTTGAAAACATTTTGACGTGCCCTCTGATAGAAGCAGAAAAATCAGCACGGTTACACGCTCAAAGCGTCTGAGCTTCTGCGAAGCTCATTTACACTTTATATCCAGTTTCCAGGGTGGTGGTGTGTGTTGTGAAAACAAGAGGTCATTCATAAAAAGCTCCATAAACATCTTGAATATCTACAATTTTCTCACTTACAGCGATGTAAACTGTGAACAGTTAAATGATGCAATTTGTTTTTATTGCGTAGCTCCACCCAACTCTGTCTGTCTGAGGATGTTCACCCAGTCAGACATATTACTCAACTAATTGAGATAACTAACATTTGTCCTGAAGTGGAATTAGTTTACAATGTGGAAACTGGCCAAAAGCACTAATATAACACATGAGAAAGCTACAAATACATTGTTGATGTGTTTGCAGAATTTCCATAGAAATGGCAACATGCAATCAGCTGATCAAATGCAAAACGGCATTTCTTTGTGTGTTAATAGATTTATGCAGTTACATATTTAATAGACAGGCAGGTGGATGTCTATTAAATATGAACGTAGAGCACAGAGAGAGTTGCTGCTTTATAGCCAATTTTTATGTATTTTTGTGCATTTTTATTGTTCTCTGGCAAATATTTGTTTCTAAATGCATCTTCCTTTCACAGTCATACTTTCCATCTCCACCTAAAGAAATTCATTTTAAAGCTACATTTAGTGTTTTTATTTATTTTTTTAAATCTTATTTAAGAGCCTTCTATTTATTCTTTACTCTAATATAAAATGACAAATGATGCCCTAGTGGCAGCTGTCTGCATACTGTGAGTTCACATGAAGCTTTTATTTAAAGTGTAGCAGCCAAGTTTGTGTTGGATGAGTTGACTCTGAGCTTTATGTTCACTCTTTGTGGGAAAGTGCTTCCCTTACACTGTGGACTTTTCTGATGCCAGAACCCATGACTAGAAATTCAATTTAAACTCGCGTTCGAACGTTTAAAGAGCCAGTCCAACTTCTCCCCCCTACAGCGTCCCACCGGCTGCAGGGGGATTTAACCTCAGAGCCGTTGGGAGCTCCAGCTCCCGTCTGTAGACAGTAGAAACATTACAAAGTGTCATGACCTCAGGTAATTCCCACATGATTAAGACAACCCAAAAAGGAACATTCCCTACAAATCTATAGTCTTAAAATCTCCACTTCTCAAATGTAATTTCCTTTAAATGTGCTTCCTTGAACAGGTTAGGAAAGGTCTGTGGCCTACAGAACACGTTTATCAGACTTTTTGCACAAAATCATTCTTAGATCATGAGATTTGAGTCGACTCACTTCTGCCTATTTTGAGCTCTTTTCCAAATGAGCTGTTTTAGGGTCTCTTGTCACTTTTACTCTAAATAAGCTACTAATGACTCAACTCAGCATTTACACTCGTGTGTGAAAATGGTTGCAAACAGAAGCACAATTATACAACTGTACATCTTTGAAAAGCACAAGAATGCAGCAAGTGGTTGCTGAATGATAGGTCAACAACAAAACACGTGTCTTTCCCGTTGTACAGCAGCCATTGTACAGCGCCTGCAGTAGTAAAACCAGCTGACCAGCTGAGCTCAGCTGGGGATGCTAGGTGATCTCACAGTGCTCGTCGAATGTGGCTTAACAATCGAAAGGTTTTTGAAATGGCTTGTTTTCCAGACACAAAAAAACAGTAATGTATTTCTAAAAAAATGGCTGGGTGTGTTTTTTTTAAGAACTTGGGTTGTTTTAGAAACAGTTGGGACCAAATAGAAGTAATCTTTTTGGATGGCTTATCTCAGAAAGTTTAGTCATATTTTAAATAACTGTGAAATCTCCATTTCAAGAGACAAGTGTTTTTCTGCCACACATATTTACACATGTATGTCACTGACCCCAGAATCCACAGGCATGGATTTAGTGTCACTCTTCTTTCATCCTTCCACGTTTATGTGACCATGTGTGAAAGTTTTCTTGCTGCATAGCATGTGGGAAGCTTGTGGTCAGATCAGGTCAAATCCCCCAACCTTTCTCTGTTGCCATCTAGTGGTTAATATTCCTATAACCAAACCTTACCCATTTGCCATAAGGCATGGTGCTTTTCTTATGTTTTCTTTCTTAACATTGTCTCTTTCTTCTTAAAACGTAAGCTTTCATTTTCTTCTCTCTACATCACAGAGCCAGTTTCCTTTGAGCCTCCCTGTAGCCGTCTCTTCTTCACACACTCACACCTCAGCCAGCCCTGTGGTGCTTCCAGCGTGCAGCAACTGACACTCAGTTAAAAGCTGCTGGGTGGGTCCTAATTATTTCTTTGAAGACTCGCTTTTCCTCCCCGTCTGAGCTTCTGATGGGCTTCACTTTAAAGAGGCCAGACGCACACAAACACGGCAGCAGAGTCAGGCAGCCTGCCTTGTGTGTCAGAAACAACTTAAATGTTGTCTCCAGCCTGCCGATTTATAAAAACACGGTGCTTAAATTTGCATTGTGAAACAGCAGGTTGAGTTTGGAGAAGCCTCTTGCTTTGTCAGCCAATCAGTGTCGCTCTATCTCCTCTCCATGCCATGTTTTTGCCTTTGTAACATTGCCTGTCTCATATTTTGCTGCGACATGACCATTGAGGAAGATCAATTTCATAACATTAATATAGTGAACTTTGCCAAAAATAGTATTAGTAACAGGAGCTTCTCATTCCTTAAACAACCACAGCAGAATAATATGCATTTTTATTGCATAGCAAAGACACAACTCAGTTTCAGAAACACTGAGTTTATTTGTATCTAAGGGAGAAAAGCAACTAAGACTGAAACAGGCAGAAGTTTTGTTAAAAATTATTCAACCAATTGTTAAAATCAAAGAAAAAAAAATGAATCATTGGAATCAATTATTTCTTTGGGGGGGCGGTACAATGGTGTATGACCATACGGAGGAAAGGGGAGTAAATTTCCACCAAACAAGATTAAACAAAGACATTTTCTAAAAAAAAAATAAAATAAAATAAAAATTCTGAAACTTGGAATTGGAAACTTGGAGAAACTTGGATTTTCAAAAGTCAAACATGTTTGACTTTTGAAACTCAGAAATGTTCAAGCATTTTCTTGAAAATTTCTGAGACTAATCTGAAACTTTCTGAGTTTCTGGCAAAAATGTACTCCTGTTCTATCTACCATGGCCCTAGTATGTGTTGTAGATTAGTACTACTGAAAACACTGTTTAGTTAGAATAGAAAGAGGAGCATGGTTTACAATCTGTGATCAAACAAAAAAGATTAAAAATGTCAATTGGGCTAAAAATGAGACTTTGGTTTCTTGGGAAATCTAGATTCTAAATTAATAAATGACTAAACTGATGGGTAGAGGTGGGAAAAATGAGCTTCCTCAGGATGGCTGGACTCAGCCTTGGAGAAAAGGTGAGGAGCTCCATCATTCGGAGCGAAACCAAAGTAAAGCCTGTGCTTCTCCACATCAAAAGGAGTCAGTTGACTAAACTAGCTAAATCAATTCCAGTGAAATTGAAACATGTCCATAGTTCAGATTTTATGATTCAGGATGATTGGTGCAACATCTGTCCATTCTTTCTTCCACTGTTCAATGACACAGAAACTCTGACTTCCCTTTCTGACACTGTAGCTCAAAAGAGAAAAATAGTCCAAACGACAGTTTCTATGAGTGGGATCAGATTCTTGGACCACCTCGGTGGGTTGCTGTTGGTGCGGAGAAGCAGCAGCTCTACTTAAGCTCCTTCATCACACCAATAGACATCGATCATGAGCAACTAAACAGGATGTTGGATGCAAACTAAAAAATAAAATTGGTGCAACATGTTGAGAAGGCGATAAAGGACTGTCAGCCATCATTTCAGTGGCTACCCACAAGAAAGACGCATAAATCTGCTTTGGTTGATCAGGTCTTGATTTTCTGACATACATTTTCAAGAAACATATGACACCCATTATTAAGGTAATGTATATGTTTTTTCCATGTCAAATGCAGAAACAACACAAGAACATATAGAGCTTAGTGCATTTTATTCTATGAAATGTAAAAACTCTACAAAACAAATCTTCTATAAGCCGTTTTGTTTTCAAATTTACACATATATTCTTTATTTCACATCTAGAACAAAAATCTAGCCCCTCCCACCTCCCTCACTGTTATGAACAACATGCTTAATATCTTTACACTCTTAGGAACTTCAAACACAAATTAGATGATTTTAAACAAAGCTGAAATAAAATTTCAAAATAATAGGACCATAGAAGCACAAACACGACTTTGAAAACACATGGAGGTCTAAGAACAGGTGGCCAAACCAAATGGGAATAAATCAAAGTTTTTCAACTGGAACAGCAGCCAGTTTGTGGAGGATAAAACCATGAAATGAGACAGGAGAGTTGTTGGTAAGGTTAAAAGCATATCATTATCAAATCATATGATTATTTCTACCTTATCATTAAAATTCTTTGAACAAAGCAGCAACCTGTTCATGAATATTTGAAATGAAGTCAGAAATACATGCTCTTAGTAAATAGCTTGTTGGAAGTGGGTTTGCACATTTCCTTTTTCAGGGGCCCCACAAAGTTTGGTAAAGGCTGGCCGGCTGGGGCCACAAAAAATTTGGGCTAGTATAACAAATCCAAAAATTGTATTGGAGTTTCAGGAGTTTTAATAAGTATGCTGCTATTAGAGCTGATCAAAAATAATTCTAATGATTAAAAAAAAAGCTTTAAAAGAAAAAAAAAACCTTTAAGTTAATATTTTTACAAGAATATGGGTAGAGCACTTTTTTTTGTCCTTACTAACTTCAAACCACACTAAACTTTTGCTGTTCTAAGTCTGCTATAAAAATGATTTCTATGTTCTAAATGCCAGAATGAGTAAGAGCATTTTCAATTTTAGTGTCATTAGATCATGACTTCCCCCCATCAATGAAGCTCTTCCTTCATGTCACATTTCCACACTGTATTCCAGACTTCGCTTTTGCAATACTGACTTCTTCTTCAGTGAGCGGCTTTTCAGCCCATGTAAGAGCAGGACTAGTTTTAATGTGGAATGACACGTCCAGCTCCAACCACAAGGTTCCTAAAGTCTTTTACATTTGTTTGTGGGACAGATTACCACTTTTCTTCCTGAAGATTATGATGGCTGGAAGAGATTTGCAGCAGAAAATTGCTTCAATAATTAACTGTAGCTCTTTCAGAAATCTGAAGGTACGTGAACGTTTGACTTGTCTGCATTTTTCCCTTCTCAGGAAGAGAAAAATTTCATTTTTTAGAGCTGATGGGAAAAATTTCATTTTTCCCATGAAATGTTTTCATGGGAAAAAATTTCGTTATTTTTTCCCATGATGGCACACAAGGAAGTGGTGAATTGGTTCCTTCATTTAAATGAAAATTTGTAAACTAACCTTTCAGAAGCTTACAAAACCATGACGTCAGTATCAGGGCACATTAATCTAAGTGCCTCTAAGATTCTGACTTAGTAATAAAAAAAAATCAAATTCTTATTCTGGCATAGCTGAGGAAATAATTAGGGTAATCATAATTTACATAAAAATTCTGAAATAAATATATCCCTATAATACTGAAATACTGTCCCTTTTTGCAAAATTGACCAACTTATCAAGTTTTACTTTGCTGTTGTATATAACTCATTAAATAAATATTGCAAGTCAAAATATGTAAATGTATATTAATCAAAACACTAAATATTTATAGGGGAGACTTTGTTTATTTCTGGAAGCCATAAGGTTTTTGTTTTGTGTTTCTCTTAGCGCAGAGGTTCAGTAGCTGGCAAACAGAAGCGGGTCCGCTGTCATTATTAAAAACTCGGCGGCAGTAACAAACTGAGGCGTGGAGCTGCAGATCTGAAGCAGCGGACCACAGACTGCGTCTGACGGAGGTTCGCAGAGGTCTGGAAGCCAGAGGGAGGGAGGGAGGTCCCGGGCTGCGGAGAGGAGGCAGGACTTTCTGGCTCCGTGGTGCGCTCCGACACCAGAGGTCCGCTTTAATGTCAGAGGAGGAGTGGAAGCAGGTCGGCTTTTAACACCGCGCAGACACGGAGGCTGCGTGCAGTCCTGAACAGACAAACATCGAGCATCAGTGCGTAAAACGGAATTTTTGATTGATGCCTCAGATTTAAGAATTTTTTCCCCCCCACTATTACTATTTTTAAGGCTCAGTGCGCTCCACGGCTTCTCTGTGGACACTCATTAACTGGATTTGTGGCTGTTCTTTTCTCATAAATGACTTTAAGCTCACAATGGACTCAGTTTCGCCTGCAGAACCTGTGCAGACGCGCTGTCTCCTGCCTGCAGGCGCGTCTTTGTCATTTTAATGTCGCTGTCATTACCGCGCGTCTGTCTGATTGTCGCTCCGCATTTCAGAGCAAGCGAACAAACTGGAGAGTCTCTCTGCTGGTTGCAAGACAGACTTTTGTTGCGGACTTCTGATCTTTAGTTTTTTTTTTTTTTTTTTTTTAATAATTGGAATATTTTTGTGTATCCAAACTTTTTGGTCCTGTTTTCCTGGAGCAAACCGATGATGTCGCCCCGCTGCTTGAACCCTTCCTCCCGGTCCACCTGTAGGTTTTTCCTCTGCTTTTTGTGGCTTCTACAAACGCCCCGCTCTTCCTCTCCGCTGATTACAGGTAAGATTAAAGGGATCAAATGGCTTCATAATAACACATCACAACACCCACTGAGCGTAAGAAAATCTCCTGCAAACCGCCGGTTATTTAGTCTGCTGCCGCGTCTCTGCGCTCCTGCAGCCTTCAGCGCACCAACCCTGGAGACGCGCTGCAGCCTCTGTGTTTTTCATCAGCGGTAATTTAGCGGCGAAGTTCTGGGTACGATCCCTCGGCATTCGCCTGCAGGTCGGCGCATGATCACCATGGGAATCAACAAATAAACAAGATCCTGGTTAAACACGTTTATTTATGACAGAGAGTCACATGCGTTTTGATTCGGTACAGCCAATTTGTTGCCTTAATCTTTAAGTATGAATCACAATTTTCCACTAAGGTAATTGAAGTCTTAGAACTTCACAGAGAATCAGGAACGATGACACCAAAATCATCCCCTCTGCGTCCTGGGGAAGGAATGAAGTTTGTGTTTTATTTCACTCTTCCATCGCGCGATAATTAATATTTCTGTACTACTTACTTAATAACTTTTTTAAAAACACAAACAAAAAACGACTCAATAATTTCAATGTTCAGGATAAAAGGTCCCTGTTAACTTGTGATCTTTGCTGAAATTATAGTTTGTGCCACTTGGAGAGTTATAATTACATCGTTTTTTAGTTAAAAACAGGCTGTGAAGATTGAACCGCTTTTCTGTCCTTCATCCTCAAGACGTTCCTGCGTCTCTGTGTCTGTTGAATGCTTGCTCTTCGTCTGACATCCACTTTTTTGCAGCACTGCAGAGGTTTTAGAGAGTGAGATGCAGAGTGGATGAAAAATTGATGAAGTGTTGCGGGATTCTTGACAGCTTCACTGATAGGACTTGCGCGTCTCTGCGGCTTTTAATGGTCTGAAAATCCTGCAGATTCATTTAGTTATTTTTCTTCTGGTTTCCAAAACTCAATTTGGCTTAATAGATGTGTTTTAATCCCAGGGATATAAAGACCAGAAGCTGTCGGGACCAACTTGGGGCTTCCGAGATCCAAACTCGATAATAGTTTTTATGTGTCCTCCACATTTTGGCAGTTATCCCTCTGTCTGACTCCAACACATGAAGATGAGAGTAAAATATGTATGAGATGGGCCTTCGTTGGCAAACCTAACAGTCTATCTGAATCAGATGAACAGATTCCTTCTTCTTCCATCTCAAATATGTCTGTATTATCAGCAGAAATCCTCATGGAAGGCAGGAGAGGAAGTTTTTGTTTCGCACCATTCACGGAGATCATTAAAAGAATTATGAAACATAAACAAAGCAAAACAATTAAAATTTGGGCAGATAAATAAAAATGTGATTTAAAGCAGCCAACACTTTCTGCACATATCAGGTTTTCTGGTTCCAAGACTGAGGAGTTTTAGTTCTGGTCCTGGGAACCCTGAATGAATATCACTCAGATGACCTGAAGGGTCAAAATTGATCATACTTGATCAACATCTCTGAATTATATTTAGGCCCAAGTCATTTCAGCAACCTCAAGATCATTAAAATCATTTTAAAATCTATCATTTCATGAACAGGAAACCAGTTCTTTAGGATCCATTTTCCTAATGTTGGCCAGGGATTCATGAGCTGCACCTGCCTCATTAACTTCTTATACTATTTATACTATTTATTATTTTTACAATTAATTGTTAGAGACATCTTCATAAAAATATAACTTGCCAAACACAGAATTAAGCACAAGTTTTTTGCATCCTGTGCTGACAGAAAATCTTTGAGATTTTATGTGATTGTTAGAATTCAAGTTTGAGTCCGTAATGACACCAAGGTTTTTATATTTTGTGGGGTTTTTTTTAGCATCACTGATATCTGTGTTTCTTATATTTTTGGGCTGAAAAACGATACCTTCTGTGTTTCATAAAGCTGGAGGGATTCCTTGCCCATTCACCCCTTGATTATGTAGACAGACTGGTTCAGAGACTGTAAGGTACAGCGGTCATACGCAGTGTCAAAAATATCAATTTGTGTCTCATCAGCATAGAAATGCAGCAAGATAAACATAATCTGAGCAACGGATGTTAAGTAAAAGTAGTCTAAGAATAGAGCCCTGAGGAACCTCAGAGTTCTCTATTGTTTGCTGAGATTTACAGTTAACAAATGACAAAAAGTAGACCCGACCTCGGCCCAATGAGACCTGGAGCAGTTAATCATGGTACACTTAAACAGCGTGGCAGTGCAGCAGGTGGAAATGAAAGTCATTCTGCTCTCTGCAGGATTCTGTCAGTGATCAAAAGTACAACAATTCTGGTCTAAATGCACTTCACAACAAAGCACCTGAATGAATAATTTAAATCAAACTGTTTGCACAACTAAATAGGTGAAATTTACCCCAAAGCCTCGAATAAAGTTTAAAAGATTATGTATGCATTAATCTGTTAAAAATCAACAACTTTGAGTTATTTGGAGTTCAACACTATTGTATGAAAGCATCCTGAAACCAGAGATTGACCAGAAAATGTAATGTTTGACTTGTGCAATGAAACATCAAAATGCTGGAGATTCTAAATAGAACTGTACAAATTTTAATCCTTTATTTGTAAGTCTCAAAAGCAGCAAACCAAAGTTTAGTCACAAAACAGTTTTTCTTCATATGTGTTGAAAAAAGCAGTGCATATCTATATGTTAACTGAGGTGATGGCCGCTTGTTCTCATTATTCTTTCCTTACAACTGTCTGAATTCTTCCCCTTCAAAAATATGTTTTTATGCGGTTTTCTTTACCCTCCAGAACTTAACTGTAGGGTTAAATTCTTCCACCTGTAGTTCATTTAGTTGGCTCAGTGGATTCCTTTTTCAGATTCCCTTCTTTAACAAGTTCAAGCTCCTCAGTGGGATGTAGAAAAAAGGAGCAGTTGAAATAAGATCAACACCTCTTGTTAGCGCAACCACTGAAGAAAGGTTATATTTTTAAGTAATTAGCATTATCCCATTATTTTCTGCCATCTTTGGTTCTTTTTTCTGTTCTGCTCGAGGTAGTTTCAGTTTAATGTAAGAAGGAGATTTTAATCTTTATTGATGTCCTGGTTAAATAAAGGTCAGAGAATGTAAATAATTTGCTCAACTTGATGAGTGTATAGGTCTGAGGTAAAATCAACATAACCTTTAAAGAAATCTGTGAGAAAAAGACAAACACAACAGCTGAATAACAAGACGTTAAGAGTTTTCGGGTCCCAGACGGATCCCCAGTGCCTCCCCGCCCTCGTTTACCTCCCCCTAACACTTACAACCCTGCAATTTTAATTACGCTCGAAGGTTGTAAATTTTACAGTGGTGGTGGAGTCGGCAGGGTTTGTCTGCTCTGCCCGAATCCACAGGCTGGATTTTACTGCCGAAGTCAGACAGCACGACTCGTTACTACAGGAATCCCTCCACTACGGATGATAGAAAACACGTACAGCTGTTACGTAAGGTCCAGTTTTTAATCAGTATTGTTAATGTGAACAGACCACATCGTCTGATTGGCATACAAATCAGTGAATGACCTGAAAATCTCCCCTTTAAATGCTGAATATTGGTCCGACTCAAACTATGTACACATTGCTTTAGTTTGGGATGTGAGTTCAGGAAATGGTTAACTCCTGATCTATCATAATTTCCTCAAACTGAAGAGACGTCAGGTCGGAGGTTACAGCACAAAGATAAAAAGAATTGACCCGGTGTTGCTCAAAATGTTTTAACCTTTACAGTGTCTATGTAGCAGCATGACTTCCTGGAGAATATTGTGATTTTCATCACTCTATAAGTAGATCTCAGATCAACTGTAAGTTTTCTTGATGGGGACGCTGTTAATCCCCTACGTAAGAAGCAGTGATGCAAACTGAAGTCATTCGTTTCGAACTGGGAATGAAGGTTTTACTTCAGGGAGTCAAAGTGATGGAAGCCTCTTGAAAACGCGACAGTTTGATTGCATCGGCTGCGTGATTCAGAATCAGATGTTTATATGAGTCATAATGGGAATTATTGACTTTTATTCTACATAGATTCCCCAGAGAGGACAATTTGGTCAGAACTGCCACTAAAGTTAAACATCATTTACAGCAACTTCCACTCTTGTTGATCTCATGGGTAAAAGATGTATAAAAATCTTTAAAATACTAAATATTTTATTGAAGTAGCATGATTTCACACTGGAAAAGTAGGGAACATCAACTTTTATTTTGAGAGAATATGTTTAGTGGAGGGGGGGGGCTGAATTTAAGTAAATAATGGTTTTCACCAGAATTAGTGGTGCCACACTCAATGGCACCCCTGCTGTTAAAACTTTGTACAGCCCTCTCTTTCCTCATTTCGAGAGGACTTTGTGTTCTCCTATAACATTTCACAAGGCTTTGGCTACTTCTCTTGAGACAATCTGATCGTGGGTGTCCAACTCCAGTTTTCAAAAACTACTGTCCTGCCACTTTTGGACGTATTCCTTCTCCAACAAACTTTTATTGAATGATTGAATTACCTCATCTGTCATTCACCTCTGCAGAGGACTGGTAGTGAGTCATTCATTTGATTCAGGTGCTTTGGAGCAGGGATGCATCTAATAGTTGCAGGATGACAGCTGTTGGGGAATAGAGCTGGACATTCCTGTTTTAAAAATTTTTCAGTCGGGAACTGAGGTGACCATAGAAAATTGTACATTTTGTGTCTGGTGAACCATTTGTGTTTATTTGACCACAAGATTTTGATTATTTTCCTGCTTATAGATCCAGTGGTAACCCATTTTTTATTTAATTGTTATTACTGTAAATGCCTCCAGATTTTTGTTTTAAAATGTTCTGGTATTTAAAGAAAAAAAACTCTCTTTGTGGAAAACAAGGAAGGGTTAATAATTGAAAGCTACTAAGCAATCTGCTTTAGGTATATGCATTTTATGGGATGAATAGAAGTATATTTAATAAGGCACAGGCGATTTTTCATTTTACATAGATTATTGTCTATACATGTCTGGGGAAAACATGAAAACACATTTTTTTCAACATATTTTTTTACCAAGTGTGCCAATAAATCTGTCAAGTGTTTTAAGAAGTTATGTCATCCGTGCCAATGTCAAACATCAAATTAATCAATTCAAGTAATAAGATTTAAATATGAGCTTTGAACAAATGTGCTGCATTTTCTAGTTGCTGCACACTGTATGTATGTCAAACTGTTCAGAAAGTTTCAATCAGCACCAGGGACGACCTGAGTGACAGCATGACTACAAATGGATATGCAAGTGAATAAAAGCAGAAAAATAAATACATATGCAGTCTATGCATTTATTGCATGCAATCATCCAACTATATAAATCACCTCCATCCAGTTGCAGTTTTATTTAGTGGATGGCTTTTAATTATCAGTAAGTTGTGATTCAGCAGTCAACCAGATCTGTTCAGCTGATTTCTTTGAGTAGTCTCTGCAACAAATTGGCCTCTCATCGTTCGGTTCAGATGCTGTATAATCTTTCCCTGGAAACCTTGGCTTAACAAGAACAAAGTTGCAACCACATCTTTATATCACTTCCACATCTGTGGCTATGCATCATCTCATTTCCATCCAATAATATTTTTCCCATCTCTGTCACCGTGGGGGGGTGGGGTGTTGGTCTGAATAAAGCAGATCAGACACATGAGTAAACATCAGAGCAGTCAGTCTGGAGCAGATTTCTTCCTGCATGAACCGCTGCGCTCTGAGACGTTGACATCTGTATGCTTCAGCCCATAAACCCATGTGTTTGGAGTCGTTTCTCCTCGTTGGTTCAGGTTACATCTGCACTCGTAACAAAGTGACTGAGTTGTGCTTTTAAGACCTGGGTTCAAATGTCACTCCTTTTACCTGGACAGACGAACGAATACAATGGAGGAAAGTTGAACAAATTTACACAGAGTTTTTAAAACAGTTCTGGGATGATAATGTCACATTCTCTTGGCACTATAGATAGATTCTTATCTGGATAAGTGAAGAAATAGAAATTATAGAACAATCTCCATGTTGTTAGAAGTGAGGAGCATTTCTAACGCTTGAATTAGGAATGCTCCTCACTATTCTGTCCTTCACAGGCACTGAAGCCAGCTGTGACAATGAAGGAGAAGTCCTGCACATCCCCAACATCACAGACAACCCCTGCATCACCTGCGTCTGCCTGGTAGGAACCCGTTTTCTTCTCTGCTCTGCTCACATTAATGAATGCCAAGTTATCAATCCTCCTTTGTTTGTTCTGGTCTCTTTAATGTATAACTTGGTGTTTCCGTTCCGGCTGAGTGAATGACATGAACTCCTTTTGCACTGATAGGGATATTTGCAGAGTCGATCATTTTATCGGAAGGTTGCAACAGTAGCAGGACCGTTTCAGCTGGTCTTTCGTGACAGATCAGCGCTTGCTTTGAATGATTTGATTAGATGGTAAACTCTGGCATCAAATTGCATCAGTAAGCAGTTTGTAATTTAAAACAAAATCAAATGTCATGATGAAGCTTTTCCATGCAGTGAAACACAAAGTGGGTATTGTTTCTTTTTTCTAGGCGTGCCCATTATCCTGCCTTGGTGCAGTTGTTAAAACAGACCAACAAAATGTTGGGAGACAACTCTTTCCCAGAACATGTGCTCTTTGACCCCACATCCCCCATTACTGCTGTAGAGCTCTTTGTTTCCGAGGATGAGAATGGACCAGAGAAGCTTTTCTGGTCACTGCTTTATTTTTGGCTGAATGAAAAGTTTTGGCTTTTAAATGCCATTACCTGACCTGAGTTTATCCTGCAGGAAGTGAGGAGGTGTGATGCTGAGGGGTGTGTTTAATGAATCCCCAATCCATTTCCAGATCTGAGCTCTGACTTCCACAACAAGTTAAGATGTTTTCACACCTGATAATCCGATAGACTCAGTTCAACTGGGAACCAAAATTACACCATTTGTTTCATTTTCAGCTGGTGCTGTTTGCTTTCTCACTGCACTCTGTCAAACAAACTAAACAATTTGAAAAAGCTTTTCACCCCCTCAAATGTGATGGTACTGCATCTATAATTACTGAAGGAAACAACATGAAGGAGACACCGAGTGCAACTTCCTTCTTCATAAACAAAAAATGGAGTGGCGTCAGATTTTAGCAGTTGTATGATTTCTTTTTTTGAAAAAGACCACAAGCCATTTCTCCCACTAACAGCAGACTCTTGCGTTTGTGTTGGTTGTATTTACCCAGAATGTCCTGCACTATGATCTGGTTCTTGGATCCATTGGAATTGGGTCATGACAGTGACAGTGAGATGATTGTAGCTTTGTGACATGATGTATTATCCTGGTGAAAGTAACCCTCAGAAGAAGAATGTACATATGATCAGAAACAACAACCAAGTAGCTGTGGAGTTTAAATAAAACTTACTTTATCTAAAAGATCCAAAAGATGCCAAGAAAATGCACCAGATTTGGTTTTCTGCAACTGTAGCTCATCTGCTTTCAGGTTCAGCATCTTATTCATTCAGAGATGGGATTTCTCATTGTAAGGAGTTGTGAAAAATTAGCATTTCAGCTATTATTGCCTTTATTACCTCTGACATTAACCAGAAGTATCTTCATCCAATGAACTGCAGCTCACCAGATATTTTGTCCTTTAACCAGAGAGATCTCAGTAGATCAAATCAATCCATCTGGCAACTAAATATCTGGTTTTTGTCTATTCTGATATCAGGTTGGATTCTCCACAGATAGAGACCTAAATAAATTGGGTTGCTGCCATGTGGTTGGCCAATTGAACAGGTGTATCTAGTTAATTGAGTGGGGAGGTTGTGTGGACATATGACTTTGTTTAGCTCATAGCTGCTGTCTGAATGCAGCCGAAATAAAGACGGTGACAGTCAGTTTTGGCTAGCTTGTTGAATTTGCTCAAAATGAACAAAGCCAACATTTTTTATCCAGATTCAGACACCAGTAAACTTCTTTTCACTTTTTACTTTTCAGCAGTCTTCTTCTGACACACAGCAGCAGAAATATTCATCCACTGCTGTCTCTAGTCAAAATGTGCAGATATTTACTTATGTGCTAATAAACAAACTGAACAGAGACATAATGACATGACAAACAACCTCAGCGATCTTTAAGAAAACATGCTTCAGGCAACAATTTTTAATCTGTGATTATTTCTCCCATCATCTCTCGCACATTGTGTCTGACAAGCAACAGCTGGGTCCGGACCTAAATTTCGGGAACCGCTAAATTAACAGTTTGAGCCGCATTTTTCTCAGCTGACAGTGGAAATGTTACCACAGCTTTGTTTGACAGCTTCCATACAAATCAGGAGGAGAAAGTTGCTGTTTACTTTGAGAATCTGCATGTTTAGTTATCATCTAAGTGCATTCAGCTGACGGAGTCACACGCCGGCCAAGCCAACAGATTGTCCAGAAGACGTGTAAGAAACGGAGTTCTGCACAGATTGTGTCAGATGTAAAACAGTCCTGTGCAGACTTGGCATTTGAAGGCTATGCTACGGTTGTGACAGTCACACTGGAAACATGACACTTCTGTTGCGTTAATATTTTAAGTCACAGCATCATAAATTAATCCAGATTACCTGGTATCTTTTGTAAAGTGCCATTGTAAAGTTGTAGACCCCTCGAATTTCTTTCTTTTTTTTTTTTTTTTACATTATGTCACATCTCACCCAGAGACTTCAGCATGTTTAATTTCAGACCTTGTATGCACTTGTCTTCAGTTCAACTGAGCAAATACTTGGGAAAACCACCTTTCCCTGCATTTACGCACTTTGAGGTATGTTTCTATTACCTTTACTCAGACTGAAATATTTGTCTATTCCTCTTTGTAAAATTGTTGAGGCTTTTGGATTTAACACTTAACTTTGACTAGACCTTTTTACCATTTGGATAAGATCCCCAGTGGAAGGTGAGTCTCTGTAACAGATTTAAGCATTCTGCAGCCTCAAACAGGTTTTCTTCTGGGATTGCCCTGTTAATCTCCATTAACGTTTGTTCACCAGGTTCACTGACCCTGCTGAAGAAAAGCATCTCTGCAGCATGATGCTACCACCACCTTTCTAACCTCCTTCTAGGTTAGCAGTGCTAATTTTCTATCACACATGTGGTTTTGTTTTTGAAGGCTGAAATCATGGATTTTGGTATCATCATCATTTTGCTGGTTTCCCTACATATCTCATCTTACTTCTTATGGCTTTCATTCAGTTGTGGCTTTCTTTTTGACATATATCCATAAAGTCAATGATTAATAGTTTTCCTGTTAAAAGATTCTCCCACTTGATTTGTGGAGTTCTGCAGTTTTTCCAGTTACCATGGGCTACTTGGCTGCTTCTCTGATCAATACTCTTCTTGTCTGATCGTTGTTTTAAGTGGAGGTCCATATCTTTCTAAGTTTGCTGCTGTTGTTGGTTTGTTTTATAGCCTAACCCTGCTTTAAACCTCTCTGCAGTTTTATCCCTGCTGTTGTTTGTCTTCCCTAGTAAATCTCCAAAGCCTTCAAAGAACAGCTGCATTTATGGTAAAATTAATCCATTCACAGATAAACTCTATATTAATTAATTTAGTGACTTCTTAAGGAAACTGGCTGCATAGGATTTTATTTAAAAGCTAGAAGTGTGCAATGCTGCATATTTTGGTATCGATCTGATCTCCAGGAGCCTTTAGGTGTTTTTGTATTTTTTTTCTTTTCATCATTTGTCCAGACGTATGACAGAATTTGGACAGAGTTTATATGTGTCTACAAAATACTTTAGTGAGATATTAACATGACATCCATGCATTTTTACTACACAGACAAAGCGCAATAAAATTATCATTTGAAAGCAAATCAAAACTATATCATTTTTGAGGTAGAGTTGAAAAACTACAATACAAAATTTAAACAACATTTCAAGCTGTAGAACTAAAGCATCGATCCAATACTGATGCTGACATGGTATCAATATTATTGATATTTTGGATCAATTGCCCATCTCTATTAAATGCAGCTGAATTATTTTGGAATACAAATGCATACCATTCTTCAGATTTTCTTTTTTTTTTTTTTTATTGACATGAATGTTCCACTTGATAATTCTGTTATCTGTACTTTTCAAGGCAACATCCGTCTTTACATTTAGAAAGCTCACAGAATAACAACCCAAATTCACCTTTTTACTCCAACCTCTGATACTTCATGTGTATCATAAACCTCGGCTACTGTTTGGCTCCTGGCTGGTTGTGGGAGGTTCTCCTGTCCTCTGTGTTATCAGGCAGACATCAGCAAAGTCCTGCTGAATGATATCAGTCATCAGCAGGCAATGGCTGCCCTTTCATCTCTACTTTAACCCCTCCGCTCCACACGCTTACATATCAGCCCCCCACTCTCTCCTTTTCCTCTACACACATAGAGACTATATTCCCTCATAACCTTACACACACCCTGGTCAGGCTTTTTTTTAAAGTTTAACCTATTTTCATCTGCTAGATTTTGGGTTTCTCCTTTTGTTCTGCTTTCTCAGGTAAAATGCTTCTGTTTTTATTTTGGCTTTTTTTTTCAGCACGACTGACTTGGACTTGCTGCTGTTTGTCGTCCCTCATCTTCACTTCCTGTTCACTATCCCAAACGTTTGGATCATTTTTGTTCCAATTTTTTATGAATAATTGCGACTTGATGGAAGATTAAGTTCAGTTTTCCAAACTGTGTGGAAAAAAAGTTAAATTCAGAGAGTTACATGACCGACACACTCATTTCTGCACTTCCAAAAAGGGTCCCATGTCACTATAAAGTCCCTTTAGGGGGTAACAAGCCACTGGGTCTCCAGTGTCACTTATACATGGGTCAGAGGAGGAGGAGATGGGGGGTCTGCTCACTGAGTCCAGAGTATGGACACACACGTATGGACACACAGAGGTCCATTGTGTGTGTCCAGGCTGAGGCAGACCAGAGAGTGGATGTGGCTGACAGACTGATTGACAGACGGGTCGCCATGGCGATCTGTTATCTTGGAAGGAGTCAGTCCATCTCCGTCACACTCTTCATCATCCTCGTCTATCTGTCTGTCCATCTGCATGTCTTTTTCCACTCTCTCATCGGTTCTTCCTCTCCTCCTTCACCCCCAGATCGGCTCTTTGTTTCCCCTTCACATCCCATCATGTAGATGCAGTTCTTTCAGAACGTCTTGGACCTACACGGACGCCTGTTTGTGTCCCTCCATTGAGTCAGAACAGTTAGACCTAGCTTTTAGGTCAGGAAATGTTATTTCTGACTGACAATTTAGCAACAACAAATACAATTCAAAATGGTGGATGAGCATCAGTTTTAAAGTTTCTGTAAAGCTGGACTTATACATCCCTGTCAGGAAAAGGAACAACTAAAGTTCAGGTTTATCTTGTGTAAAATAAATGTAAATAAAACTGTGAAACATAGTTTCTGCAGTTTCCACCAACTCAAATTTAATACATTTTAATCCCTTTTTAAGACCAGTATGAATGGAATTTAATATTTAACTTGTACGTGAATGAATGTAGCATGATTTGGGTTGGCAACAGAAGTGAGCCAGTGACAAAGATGAACATTGTCCAGCAGACTGACGATAAATTTACGCTTACCAGTGATCAACTAGTTCGAGGTAGCCACAGCATGCAATGAAGATGCTCTCATGTAACTGAAAAATAAACTACATAGAATATACAAGATGAGAAAGTCCTCCCGCCTCAAAACACAAGGCCTCTCATTAACAGATGAAAGGCCAACTGGCATTTTTTCTTATGGATTTAAGACATTTCAAGGCCTTCAGACTCTTTAAGGATGTGTGGAAACCCTGCATAACAAGGAAGTTTAAATCTAATGTCACTCTTTATGTGCTTTGGTGAAGCAATGATGCATCCAACAGGAGGTGAAAGATTAACAGATGCAGATAACCATTATGACTTGACTCACCAGTTGATTTCATGCCTAAACAGCACAAGGCCAAAGTAAATTTCCTATTTGCAGGTGCAACATATTTGTTGCTGTTCCTGCTCATTTTTCATTAGGACATCCCTCTGTTCCCTTTGCCCACTTAGTTCCTGCAGGGTGGTTTGAGAGATGGGTGGTCAGGAGTCAACAAGTGAAAGGTGGGATTCATCCAGTTCATCACAGGACTCAATGGAGACAGACAAAACATCTCTGCAAACCCATACAATACAATAGAAAAAACAAAAAAAACGAACATTTTGGGACGGCAGGAGGAAGCTTTGTTATTTGTGTGTGACGAGATGGAAATAAAGCTGTGCCTAAGTGTAGCCTATCAGGACAACTACATATTTACGAACAACATCATCTATTCTGTCCTCTTGACACTATGCAACACAGTTTATTAGCATCAACATATCAATGAAAAAGTCAGATTGAGGTTGTTTTATTTTATTCTAACTTATTCCAATTTTTATTTATTTATTTGATAATTAAGGGATATGCAATATAGGAACACTGGAACAGTTGGTAGCACCCTTACTTTGCAGTAAGAAAGTCTGGGTTCAAACCCAAAATGGAATCTTTCCTCATGGCATTTGGATTTCATCTCTCCAGGTTCTCTGGCTTCCTCCTACAGACCAGAAACATGGGCGTTGGGTTTATTGATTACTCTAACTTCTCCTCTACACCGCCTGTTATCCACTGGAGATAGGCAGCAGCTCCCTGCCACCTTGTGAGGAACAACTGATAAAGACTATTGATGGACAGGATATGAAATAAAATCAAGTTAAAAGTGTTTTATATAATTTATTTGACAAATCAAAAGAAAAAAAAAAGACTCAAGGTTTGACTGTGACTGAAAATCCAATTCTGTTTCTGTTGACACAAAAAAGGTTGAAAAACCTCAAACAAAGCAAAAAAGACATTCGAGGAGATGAGAAAAAGAGTAAAATAAATATATTTGTGCCGTTTACAGTTTAGTCTCTCAGATATATTGTCACGAAGAAAATGATGATATTCAGTACACTTGGTTAATTGCATTCCTGATGAAAAGCATTGACAGCTGAACAAACAAGCTGCTGTGACAAGAACTACAATTAGAAACAAAATAGCTTCTAAAACTTTACCTCGCGGCAGTCTAGCACATTTTTTCCACTTGAATCCTTCAAATGGAAGGATAAATCAACCAAACAAATCTTTGGTTGACTTGTTTTGTTTGCAGTTTGTTGGACTCGTTATTAAAATTTCAATTATCTTTGTTCTTTTTGTAATATGAAAAATGGTTTTATGTGTGCTGTTTTGCTGTCAAGAAATAAGGTTGAACTTTGAAACGTTGAAATAAAATGATCTTTCCAGGTTAAATAAAGTATTTAAAAAACAAAGTAAATGATTTGAGAATAACAAGAATCAGAATTTTTCAATGTTTAAAACATTTCTCAACTATAAAACAAACATTTTGTCATTCGTTAACTAATACCTCTGTTGTACAGTGTAATTAATATATACATTTCGCCAACATATTTTGCATGTTTGACATAAATATCAAAGTAAACAATGTTTCCGAATACTGTTCTACATTTCCAAAACAATTCGTTCTAGATTTGTTTGAGCAGGGTTTTTAAATCACTCCATGCCCCATCTCTTCACATGGCAGCATTCATGACTAAAATAAATATCTGTATGACCCAAATCAGAGCCGGAATATGAGACTCTGTATATTTGTGCTGTAGATGCTGATTAGAGGTTGTTTTGTGAGAAAGAGAAAAGAAATCTCAAATGAAACCTCAGTGTAAATACTGGATTATTTAATAGACGGATGTTGACGGGAAACACAATATAATGAAATGTGTAAAGCAGGGAGCTTTGATCAGTCGAGTTGTTTTTCACTTGGAAGTGATGCTGAATCAAACAAGCTTTTTCCCAGCTCATCTTGTTATGAGCATTTTCTATGTATAGCAGAACAAGTCTGCATTATTTCATCCTTGGAGACAACAAGAGCCGACGCTGAAGGGCTCAAAGCCCCTGCTGACCCCTGTTAATTGATCAAACAAACATTTCAGTCAAGCTCTGTGAGGAAGTTTTTACACCCGGTAGCAGGGATCGATCTGTGAGGAAGGTCAAAGGTTGTTCAACCTAAAGAGTAGATGATCAATACAGGAAGGAGGTTTACCTGATAGAGAGCTGATAAGAAAACAGCAGCTCTGTTATCTGTTGCCTTCTTTTACTATAATGTTAATGCTAATAAATGTGGATAAATGCCATGTTTAGCTTTTGCTACAAAATAGAAACACATTCTAACCTGTCGTCTTCTGCTCATAATAAGTGTGTGTTATTTGCTTTAATGAAATATCTCCTGGAAAAACTGTTGGAATTCAGTTATTTAAACGACCTTATAGCTTTAGTGTGGCATGAGAAACAAGGTTGACTCCCTGTGGATCAATAAAATTATTTTAAAAGTCTATCAACAGAAATTCATCAGAAGCAACATAACTTAATTCATCATGTTCCTACAAGGAATACTTTACGCCTTTTTGTTTTTGGTTTTGGATTGTACTTATCCAAAACCCAAAAAATGATGCCCAAAAATTGTTAATAACACAAATATTTGTCAAAGCATATGATGCACTTTGCTACTTTCAAATACTGAGAGCATCCATTGGAAGAAACAAGGTGTTTGTGATGTGCTACCCTTTTTTTAGATTTAGTTTTGTTGTCATAAAAGTTAAATATGGTAATAAAAATTATACAATTCTGCAGAAATTCCAAATTCCAAAATGGAAAATTATTTTTTTAAGCTTTTGCGCAATGCACCAATGGCTTGCAAAAGACACAAAGTATTTCACTTTTCAAATCGCGTGGAAGAAAAAACGTGATTTCATTTTAATTGGAACCACCTGTTTAGAGTTGACCTTGATTAGCAGTAACTGGAACACTGATCAACATGTTTGATGTGTATTTGCTTGATGATTTTGATGACAGCATGTGACAAAATGTAATGTTTATTGCGTTTTTCATAATTGATGACTGTATGATGTTTTAATGACTTTGAAATGCCTTGTTGCTGACATGTGCTAAACAAATAAACCTGACTTGACATGTAGACAATGTCACAGTTAATGAGATTTTTCTGACATATTCCAGTGAAAAATTAAGTGAGAATTACGTGTCTGAACAATCAAGTTTTCTAACTTTTGCAGAACAGAAAATGCAGTGTGATTTGAAGTGAAATTTGCCTTCTTCATATTTCCCTGTTGATTGTGAAGTGATAATGGTTTGGAGATCTAAAGTTAGAACTTCTTAAACTATTTCATTGTTGATTTATGCTGAACAACCGACAACATGTATTTTTTTACCCTTATGTTACTACTTTAAAAAGTTAATAGAAGATCTCTCTTCTCTCTGCCAGTGAAAAATCATAACATGTAAATACAATTTAGCTGAATGAGCCATTGATGTCCTGGAGTAAGCTTAGAAGTGAATCTTAGATTTGGCTTTGTAACTATTTCAAGACTGATAGAGAGTTTGTTTCGCATCTGTTCTTAACTTCCTTGTTAAATGTGCTTTCTTAAAACTGACAGGTCTTTTTTCATGTATTATGGCCTTTTTTAATCCAACCCATACTACTGATATTCATTTCAAGATAAATGAATTATCTTACTTGCTGAAAAACAAAACAAGAGATGGCTACATTTGTCTCCTTGGAGTGCTGCTTTTCCCTTTTATGTTTTGGGCGTGAGGTGAAAGGTCACATTTAGAAAAGGCCGTTAAGGTTTGAGAGGCTGGGAGGTGTTACGGTCCATGGACGTAAATGGGGTTTTAATTTAAGGGCTGATGGTGATGAGGTGACACCGCCTTATCTCTCCATCCCTTTACCAGACCTGAAAACATAAAGAGGAAAAGGATTCTTGAAAGATGAAAGCTTTAGATCTTTCTTTCTTCTGCACAGCAGCTTTCTTTGAAGCACATTTAAGTAGGAAAGGTGTTACTTGAATTAAACAGTAGTCTGTATGAAAAATCACTTGTTTTGATGAATCAACAATGGAGGATGTTTCATTTTGTTTTAGGCTGGTTTAGGTAGAAAACTATAACCAGGAACTGATATAAAAGGAAACCAGGATAAAGTGGATGGACAGTTTTAAAAAGGAAAGGTGAAAATAAAAATGGAAAAAAAATTAAGAAACAAAATGAGGTGAAGCGATGAACACTGTCGCCTCCGAGTGGCAGAGCTACCCTAATTTTAACATTCAAGAAATGATGTTGATAAAATATTATTTATTAACTCAGATGTACAGCATTTTATGTTTTAGTGATTTTATAAGAACTTTGGTCCCAAATTGCATTATGAAACATTTTGTTTTTCAATAGTAAACAACATTAAAACAGATTACAGGATTAGCTACATCATGTAAACCACAGATAGAATCACTTAATCATATCTTGTCGATTAAAGTTTTTGTGTAAATTTGACCCATTCCATCAAAAGGTCAGACTCAATGTTTTGCAGAAATGTGGTGTCTTAAAAAAATACCCAACTACCCGGCATAATCTAACCTTTAATCTAACCCCTGCTTCTTTTTTTAAATATAATTTTATAATATCCACCCTGAGTTTAATATTTTCATCATTCCCAATTAGAGACTTTTCCTCGAACCAGTCTGAATATGTGGTGTTGTAGATGAGCAGCTAACAGCAAAAGGCTTTTGCTCAGTTAGGTTATAGACGTTGACCTTTTACATTCAATAAACACATTAGTAAATTATTCAATTTCACTGATTGAGTTTAAAGAATCTGATTACTTCTGCAGTTTCTTGTTCTTGGTTAAATCCGGTGTCTTAGCAGCTCAAATTGTTTGTGATTGATTGTTTTAACCAATTAACTAAAGTTCAGCTGTGAGTTTGGGTTACAGTTTAAGTAGATTACTGTGAAGAAAAGTAAAAGCTGTAAATTCAGGCAGTCGAACAAAACCACATCTGCATTTGTAGAACCACAGACCATTCCTCTTGCATCACTGTCCCTTTGACACAAACCCACTTATAAGCATACCAGTGCCTTATCCCTCTTAATGTCTGTGTGTATTGTGGGGGTGGGGTCTCAGTCTGCCACAGACAGTCAAGCAGCCTTGGTGCCGTGGTGGTATTTCAAGTGTTTATAAGGCGAGGTGACCCGGTGTGACCACTGACCCCGGCGCAACGAGGGTAGCAGGGGAGTTGTTCACATGTACCACCAATACTCTGCTAATGGATAATAGTGCAGAGACAAAGGAGGACATGACCTTCCTGATGCTGATTTTCAGAATTTAAAGGCACATTCACAAGATTTTACTATTTAAAAATTGTTTTAAATGCAACACAAACATTTATTATCCCTAAAGCTACTCTGCATTGCAAAACTAATCATGTTCTTTCCACTGTGGGACATCCACAAACTGAAATGACATTTTAACAAAAAAACATGGAATGTGGTGTTGCTTCTTATTCAGAACTGCCACTAGTCTGGAGGAGCTTTCTGTCTAGACGCCTATACGAAAGGAACTAAAACATTTACATTACAGCTAAACACAAGGTAGGTGTTTGGTCGACTTCAAATTTAGATACATTTATTTAGAATATCAAAATGTAGGGTTGGTCGTGCTGTTTTACTGTCCTTATATTTGAGCATTCACCACCGTTTTGTGTGGAGATTGCATGTTCCTGTGAATGATTGGTTTTGTCCAGGTTTCTTCCCACAGTTATGAAAACATTCATATTAATTGATTAGCTAATTGGCTACCCAGTTTTCCTTAGGTTTCAGTGTGTCATTGTTTGCCAGGTTATGGACAAACATGTACCTAACTTTTACCCATAAAGCATCTCTAATAGATAAGCCCCTCATTGGTATACTGTATAATAAAGGATATTTAGAAAATAGATAAGTCAATTTAAAAAAAATACTGTAGATATATAAGAACAGATCTCAGGACTGGGCCTATCACAATAACAAATGTTGCTGAAATTGTCCCAGAAAATCTTGAGGTAAACAATAATGTTGTTTTGAGACCATTTTCAAGTAATATAATGGTAAAGGGATAATAATACAAGAACATAAACTTTAAATTTTAATTAACATTTAACACAGGAACTTGAAGACATTTTAAAAATCCAAAATAAATAAGTACAATAACAGAAATAACAAATAAAATGAATTATAAAGTCTCTGTAAACAAAAATATCCTTCAAAAACTGGGCTAGTTGAGACCTAAGCACCAGACTGAAGACCTCTGTCATCCAGTCTTTGGTAGAAAGAGAGAGAAAAAAGAGAAAAACCATGAGTTGTGCAAATGGGAATCATTGATCTTGTTTTAATTTATCATGCGATTAATTGATTTACTGCTTACTGCGACAGGCAGACTCAGGACCAAGACTCAGAAGCTTCCTGTTGCTTTACTTATAGCAGCAAGTTCACCGCATGTCTACAGTCAGCTTCAACAGTCTATGGGAAAGTTTCACAAACTCAACTACAGCTGTCTTCCATGATAGATGATTACGGTTTAAATATATATAGAAATCTTTTGCCTTGCAGTTCCTTGTATTCTCACTGTGTAGCTTTCCTAATTTATCCACGGCTTCCCTTTAAAATTACAGGCTGAGCCCGGGGCTACGCTTATAAAACAGCAGTGGTCTGAGGAACCACCTCATCAGCAATTGATAATATGGTGTTCTAGTTGTTTTGCACTTTGACTTGTCACATTTCCACCATTTAGTTGGTCTACATCCACGGCCAATCTTTCTTTCCAGTAGTGCAGTTATTCCAAAATGCTGCAGTGAACAGAAATTTAGAAGAAAAAAGAAAATCTCTTGGCTTGAAGAAGATTACAGCATGTCTAAGATTAACAACATGTAAATGCCATGTTGCATTAGTAACACTTTGGCCTAAGGTGCATGAATATTTAACACATTTTGTCAGTTACATGGAAAAAGGTGCCTATGAAAAATGTGTGAGTGCAGCAGAAGATAGAAAGTGACGGAAGTCTTGTTCTTTTGTCAGACAAGTTTTTAAATTAGCAGTAATTGACACTAAATTAGAATCCTGTTTGACTGTCTTCTAGGTTTTGCATAGTTACCTTCTCTTATTGAAAGACTGTATCGACAACTAAGCACTTTTTTTTGTTTAAATTTAGGTATTCATTATGATATTTTCCTTGTTTTCTTTATTTCACTGTGTTTTGATTGTGTTCTGAAAGTGATGGCTGTTTCTGGACATAAAATGAGACCCTGATGAGTACTTTCACTTTTGGCATCAATTATAGTGAAACTGATTACCCAGATAAATAAATACATTAATACTACATCATTCTCCTAAAAAGAGGACATTATATATAACCGGATGTAAAGCTCAGCTGTCCTTGTGGGATTTTCTTCTGGTTTGCATCCTGTAGCTAAAGCCAGAAAAACTTCATTTCTTCTGGCTTTTTATATTTACTAAATGTTCTGAAACCTTTTATTGGTAATATTTTATGCTATTATGCCATGATTAATGTTAGCATCCTGTAAATTATAAGTATCTTTGCCAGTTTAAATTCTTCAATCCCTTTGCTTCAGGGTAAGAATTGACATTAATCAAGTCATTTAATTATTTCGCATGCATATTGCTACTCATTAACCTATAAGTGACTTGTATTTTGACATAATTTATCCCTGTTGTCTGAAATAAAATTAGATTTAGAGTTTGATGACCAGGTATTAAAAAAATTAAGATTTGCAGAGTAACCTTCAACAATCCAGAATCTCATCCTGAGTTTGTCACTTTCATTTAGTTGTCATCTTCCCTCTGACCTGTTGCACTTCATCATTTGCTCCTTTCCATCTTGGTTCCTCTCCCCCCTCCTCTTGTGTCATGACATCATCTGACCTCGGTGTGGTTGGGGTTTATTCGGAGAGCTGCAGCTATATAAAACTGGCCGGGTTTATTTTCGCACTCGTTTGATCCGTCTTTGTTGGAGCCTCCTGCCGCAGGGCCGCAGGACCTGCCAGCCTCCACTTTATAAACCCTCATAGTTTGTAAAGTAAAACACACTCAGAGTGGGCAAGAAAACGGCAGTAAAGACTGGGTGTGAAACTTGAGAGCATTAAGCGACGCCGGTTCTGACCGGTCCCACGGTGCGTGTAGCAGCGCTGACGGACACAGTGCGTAGTGTTTCTGGAGGCGACAGGAGGTTTGTTGTGCTGGTGTGAAAATTCACAGCTGAAGCGTCAAGGCTGAGCCATACTTTATTTCTCAGACTGCAAAATTCAAACCAAGTTGTGAATTTGCAAAAAAACATAGAGTAGGTACAGTAATTCTGTTTAATTTGATCTTCTTCATTCATACCTGCACATTTTGTGGTGCTGCTCTGTCTGCTCAGACAGAGCTAAATGTCACACTGCAAAGACACAAATTCATGTATTTTGATCCAGTTTCTAGTGCAAATATCCCAATATACTTGAAAGAAGTCAAAATTAACGTACAGGAACATTTTCAGAAGCTTAATTGAAGTCGATAATCCCTTGACTAAAATATACTAGTTCCACTAGCAGATTATTTCACTTAAGACATAGGAAAATGTCTTGTTATAGGTTAAATAGTTTGCCAGTGGAACTAGTACTTTTTAATCAGTAGTAAGGAATTATTGACTTTAAACAATCATTGTTATATCTTGCTGAAGATGTAGATCTTCACCAAGAGTATTATATCTTGCTGAATTTTTAGAAGATGTGACAAAAATGATTTTCACCACATCAGGCTATAAATTTAGAAAAAGTGTCATCAGGTCACAAATATTGATTCTTAAAGGGCTTTTTGATAAATATGAAGGAAAAAAATATAAATAATTGAAATCTTATGTAGTGCTCGTGCTTCAAATCAAAACCCCAAGGTTGGTCATGTCAGAGTAATAAAACCTGAATATTAAATAATTACATTTGGGATGATTACCTTGAACAATGTGCCTCATGAGGCCTGAATGTTTGCTTTACCAGAAATTTTTAAAGCATCTTTATTAGGTGGTATCTTGGTCATGATAGCTGGTTTTAAACATTTAGAAGTAAAAAAAACAAAAAAAACACTAAAACTGGAGCTTTTATAGTCAATAGTGATAAAACATGATGGAAATAATGGACGAGATAAAATGAGAATGTGATATTAAAATAGACTAAAGTCAGAGTTTTGACAGTTGGACAAATATAAAAAATAACAGAGCAGTGCTCTCTTCCTGTCTCCCTCCTGCAGGACGGGAAAGCAGACTGTAAACAGGAGAAATGTCCGCCGGTCTCTGATGACTGTGCTCTGGTGGTGAAACAGACTGGCGCCTGCTGTGAACGGTGCAAAGGTAAGACAGATGAACAGATCCAGAGTAAGACGAGCACGGCTCTTCTGAGCCTGATATGACGGTGAATAAACAGCGATGATGATAATAATGAACTTGGGAGCTTTTATTGTCCTGCTGTGGTATCTGCAGCTGCAGGACTTTAATAGGGAGAACTGCTATAACGCAGAAACATAAAGCTCATACAGACTGACCAAACCTTCAGAGACCACTTTACTGCAGTGCATGCAAACAGCCAGGCCTCAATGCAACCTGTGGGAGTAAATCTGGATGCCTTTTCACCTCATGTGAAGCCACATACACACAGCCATAGCATGTGGAGACAGTTTGGCTGCTGAATGGGTTCACTGTCAGGTTTACAAGCAACAGAAATATAGTTACTTTTATGAGTCTGAAATCATCCAAGAGGATTTATTTGTTTATTCATCCACATGGGCAACATCATTCTGATCCTTGTCTTAATGATCAGAGGATCAGATTATGAGGACAATCATCTGTGTATTTAAATCTTCTGCTGAATTGTCTTATAATTTACAACATAAGAGCTTAACACAAAATTAATAAACAGTTGCATCTGTAAATGTTGGTATTGGATGCTAAATAGCATGTGTGTGGAAATGTATACCTCATTTAAATTTTTCTTTAGAGCCCCTTAAAATATAACAGCTTCAACGGCAGCAATGTGATATACGGGCAAAAAGTAAAGAAATCCAACACAACATGACGAGCTAATGAAAAAGCACACAATCTATCAATAGGTAAGGGAATTCCCAAATTATCAAATAAAAAATGGTATATAATACTCAACCAAACTCCTGTGTAAAGAGAAGATTTTTTAATAGGATATGGTTCTGGGGAGATCTAATTTGAGATGGGAGGCTGTTCCAGAATGTATTTCCTCAACTTTTATGTAACTATTGAACCAGAGACTCCAGAGCAACAATATGCTAAAATTACTGTTTGGTGTTTTTTTCCAGAACGTTTTACTTTTATGTATTTTCACATTTATGTCTAAGGTGACTTTTGTTTATCACTGAAATAAATCAAAATCAATTGGATGGAAATTCAATTCAGACAAAGCAAAAATTAATAAAGTTACCTACAGTAAGATAAAGCAGCCATGTTTGTGATGCTTCAAAACAGTGCCAACAAAAATAACCAAATATTTCTTCTGATTTCTTCAGAAGAAATATGTTTTTCAGGAACTAAGCTGTAAAAGTTTTTATGTTTACTTGTGCATTACGTTTATTGCTGTAGAGCAGTGGTCCCCAAACTATGACCGGATCCGGCCCCCCTCCACATTTGGTCCGGCCCCCTGAACAATACCAGAGAGCATTTAGATTTTTTTTCATATACCGTATTTTCTGGACTATAAGCTGCTACTTTTTTCCTAAGCTTTGAACCATGCGGCTTATATGTGGATTTTTCTTCAAGCACCAGGGGGCTCTTTAGCAGGAAGTGAATCATCCATCCATCCATCCATCCATTTTCCTTCACCCTTGTCCCTCAGTGGGGTCGGGAGGGGTGCTGGTGCCTATCTCCAGCTCACGTTCCGGGCGAGAGGCGGGGTACACCCTGGACAGGTCGCCAGTCTGTCGCAGGGCAACACAGAGACACACAGGACAAACAACCATGCACACACACACTCACACCTAGGGGCAATTTGGAAAGGCCAATTAACCTGACAGTCATGTTTTTGGACCGCGGGAGGAAACCGGAGAACCCGGAGAAAACCCACGCATGCACAGGGAGAACATGCAAACTCCATGCAGAAAGACTGGGGCCGGGAATCGAACCCAGAACCTTCTTGCTGCAAGGTGACAGCTCTACCAACTGCGCCACTGTGCAGCCCAGGAAGTGAATCATTGGAAATTAAAATTGGAAATAAAAGAAGAAAGCGCCTATTAAAACGGAATTAGGTTTTAATAGGGAATTGAAATTTGAGAATGTTGTTGATCATTTAAATAGCTTTAAGGGGAAAAAGAAGATTTTTCGTTTTCATTATGAGAATTTGAGGTATAGATATGAGGATCCAATAGATGGCAGTAGTGCAACAATAATGGATGCAAGCTGCCTTTGAAATCTAAAGAAGCAGATGAAGAAGAAAGCGCCTATTTTCATTTAGCACATGCTAGTAGCAGACACGAAGGATCAGCACTTTTACTGTTACAGTTACCGTTCGGAAACTACCGTAATCAGTTCAGTTAAATCTAAACTTGGCAACTTTTTCTTTTTCAACCATAATAAATGGAATATTCAATTTTCCTGTTATGACTCAAATTTTGGGTGTCCGCCCCCCTCTGCTGCTACTGCTGCATCGTTGTGGAAAACCTGGAGCGGCAGAAATATCTGCGGCTTATATGTGCATGTTTACTGCTTTTTTACAAAAACTTTGGGGTTGCGGCTTGTAGTGCGGAAAATGTGGTATTTATTCCATAGATAGTGTTATTCCTGGATTTTTTCTGTGAAGAACCCAGAGAGGGTTATATGGTTATTATTTATTTCATTAATAGTGTTACTATTTATTTCCTGAGTTTTGTTCTGTGAAGAACCCAGAGAGGGTTATTTGATTGTGCTTTCTGGAAAAAAATACATGTTTACATTTAGGCACTCCTGCAATCATCACACTTTGTCTGTTACAAACTGACTCCGGCCCCCAACCAGAGAAGAGAAAAGTTATGTGGCCCTCACAGGAAAAAGTTTGGGGACCCCTGCTGTAGAGCTTCCAGAAGCTCTGTCCTTATTAGCTACTGGCAACCAAACTTAACCTGTAAATAATAAACAAACTTCCAAAATGATCTTATTGCTTGAAAATGTGTTTGATGAAGAAGCCATGTGACTCCATGGAAATATAAAAACACTCACACTTACCTCTCGCTCTCTGCGGGGCTGCAACCTTTTTGTTTGCAGCTTTCTGTTTTATGACTCAGCACTTCATTAATAGAAGTGGAGAAAATCGCTGCATCGTCTCTGCGGCCAGATTCCCTTCTTATTGGGACTGACTGATGAACTCTGTGTTGCTGTGTTTTCACGTCTTAATAAAATCATTCTCACAATTGATGAGAATCCCAGTCAGGCTGCGTCACTTTATTACAAAGACTGTGGTCTAAACTTGCTTTTGAAAACAAGTTTATGTATGCCGCAGTGGAGAAATAATGAATAAAGCAATTACTAGAAATGTGTCAGTTCAACAAATCCTCTGAATGAGGGTACAGAATGTTATTGTTAGCTGTTTTAAGTACATTTAATGTTTAAGCCATCAACAAGATATTGCTTTTAGAGGCCAAAAAGTCTTGAAGAAGTTTATTTATTTATTTATTTTTACTTGATTAAAGAGAATAAGATTTATTGGAAATGTTATAGTGAATTTTCACAAATAAATCAGGAATAGTTTGAGTCAAAATTGTTACTTTAAATTACAGTAACTTGATTAAAAGTTGTTCTCTTGATTCTGAGAAAACACCTGTGCAAGATTGAGAAAGGGATCATAATACACTGATTGATGCCCTGATGATTGTGACTCTGCCTTTTTACACTACAAGCCAAACTGTTTTAGTGTAGCACTACCTGTTGCAAAAGTGTTCTAGGTTATCACTTACAGTCTCAAAGAAGTGCAGAAAAGACACATTTTCTCTCAAATTGAGTGCACAGTACTTTAGTAGAAAGCTTATTTTTGCTATCTTGTTACTTATCTATCTTCAGACTGCTGGTTTTAACATGCGAGGTTCAGATTTTGTTACCTGAACTCAACCTTGATGTATTATATACTCTGCTTGAAAGTCCTAAGAAGCCGCAAATCTTTCTAACATATGCTGCTTTACACTGATAAAATATAAAAAGCAGCCAGGAAGATATTGTGACTGTGCCTTGCAAATGTAGTCACACCCCTTGAACACAAAGTGTACATTGTCAGCATTTAACTGACAGACCAACACAAAGGAATTGAGTCCAGAAACCTAAATCCAGTTGGGAATCTGCAGCAAGACTCTCTCCGTCCAATCTGACTGAGCTGACGTTCTTCTGCAAAGAATAGGAAAACATTCCAGTCTCTGCAAAACTGGTAGAGACATTAGACTGACCTTTCATCTAAATTCACAAGAAAATACATAAAAGTTTGAGGTTGTATAAGGACAACATGTGGGGAAAGTTCATAATGCATGAATGTTTTTTCAAGGCACTGCGTTGTTCTTTAACAGTGGGATTTTGTTACCTGAACTCAACCTTTTTTCTAAATTACTGCAAATCTTCCTGCAGCAGTGATATTGCATCACCGGACTTATTTTACAAAGCAGAAAGTAGATCAATGGCTCTGATTAGGTTTCAGTGTATGAAAAGTTAAACATTGATCTGAGACCGCTTACTGTAAAAGGGATGAAATGAATAGGCCTGGGTGACAGTAGACCGGTCATAATGTAAAGAGTAGCTGTTGCATCTAAATGCTTTGCTCTGAGGCTGGATTTGTGCAGGAGTGGCAGAGGACTAGAGTTTCATATGTACATTTTTCTGTTTCCATATTTAGAGTTAATATAGAGTCTGGATAAGGCAGATTGTTGAATTATCTGTTTTAAAATTGTGAGATTAGATGGGACTGAATACAATAATTCTAAAGATATCAGATTTGTATTTAAATTAAAAAAAAGAAGTAGAAAAGAAAAAAGCTAAAATCCTAATAAAATGCATATACAATAAATGTGTGACTGCAACATGACAAAATGTGGGAAAATTGAAACGGTATGAATACTTTTTCCAAAGCCTGTATATTATCATCACAAAATATTTTTATTAGGTCCTCCAAAAATAAGGATTTATTACCAAGAGGTGTGAGTTTATTACAGGAAAAAGTTGAAGCGGCCCTGTAGCTAATATTTCAGAATTGTTAAAATCCAGATTTCATAGAGTTTGGGATTGGAACTTTTTATGTCCCTATAAAAAGTGGTGATAAACAGATTAACTTTTTTAGAACATATTGTTTGCAGCTTTAGTATTGTTTTACTTTGAGAAATATTTTTATTAACTTTGACATCAGAAAAAGTATTATATTTTTTTATGAAGGGATTTTAAATAGTTAAATTAGAAAAGAAAGTTGGGTGAGAAAAATATATAGTTTGAAGAAATTATAAGAATCAAACATCAATTTGTGTTTTTGCAACACATGTTCTAGTGAGACAACATGCACTGATGCTGGCTGTCACTTTAAAGCCAGTAAGCCTACAGTTGCATATCATATGTAGCTCCTGACATAAGAGAAGTAAAACTATCTTGAGAAATAATGGGTTATCTGATCACACTACTTACAGTTTAGAAGCATCTTCCAGTTTCATTGCTGCCTTTTATGTTAATCATGAAGTTCATGAATCACAATTTTACCTTTGCAGATTTTCTTCTTGGTGAACCTGCAGTTTGTAAATGATCTGAGAAAAAAAGATTTTTCAGCATTTGCAGAAAACGAGGGGTAATATTTGAGATTTACATCTGGGAAGATGAAGTGGTTATGTTTTTGTCCTGTGATGAGTTCATGCACTAAATCACACTTTAATTCTCAGCTATAAAGCAGTTACTTTATGTGTGTTGTTCTAGGGATATTGTTCCATTGCTGCTTTCTCTCTCAGACCTGTTTAAGCATTCAGGTGTTCATGGTTCAACCTGAAACAAACAATGCCACTGTTTTGTCTAATAGAAGACATTTCCAGAACAGAAAAAAGTATTTTCCAACCAAAAGATATCTGCATAGTTACAATTGCATCTTCTGAATATGCCGTATGTGCCACAGCTGGTTAATTTCTAAATGTTAAGAATGTAAAGAGAATTTAAAAGAATAAATCTAACCATTAACTCTCTGTATCTGCTTCAGGCTGCTTGTTAGATGGACGGTCTTATAACAGCTCTGTATCCTGGATGACCACCACCAAACCCTGCAAAACAAGACGCTGTCAGGTGATTCTCTGAGATATATGGGACTGGTAGCAGATATAAGTGGGAATTGTGAAGTGGGAAGACTGGAGAAAGTCCAGAGGACAGATAAACTCATGGATGGATAAAAATAACATGATTGTCATGCAATAATCAATGAGGATTGAAATAAGAGAGAAGATCCAAACTGTGTCATAGCAGATAAAGGTTGGAAAATAAAAAAAAGGTGTTATAAAAGGTGATATATTTTAGATGTGAAGCTGAAGGAGTCATTTTCTTCTTGTTCAGGAAGGAGTGATAACAGAGGCGGAGGTTCAGTGTGTCATTCACTGCAAAAACCCAAAAATCCACCCAAAAAAGTGCTGTCCGACCTGCCCAGGTGAGTACTGGTTTTAATGTAAAAACAGATAAAAGTTTTCATATGTATTTATTCTACTCATATTCATTTAGAGGGAACTCAAGAAGTTTATTTAAAAACATATCAACAGCAGCGTTTTTAATCATTTTAGTTGCTTTGTACTCAAAATAATTTGGCATTTGTTTTTATTTTATTTTATTACCTGATTTACAAATTTTTAGACTTTTCAGTATCTATTATTTATTGTAGTATTTCTGATTGTTATTCAGACATTGGTATTATTTTCACCGTAAAACACTAGATTCAAGATGTGTTTATGTTTTCAACTGGTGTTTCTGTGTTTTTCATCTGTTTTAATGCAGTGAATCATTTTCAAAACAAATATCGTTAATGAGTTTAACAAAACATGCTTTAATAAACTGAATGGACTTCTAAATAAAATATGCTTACATCTTTTGCTGCAGGTTGCATCTTTGAGGGTCTCCTTTATAAAGAGAAGGAAGAGTTCAGTCCTGAAGGCAAACCATGCATCAAGTGCATGTGCACTGTGAGTACACATTCAGCATAAATTCACCTTCCCAACAGGATCTCTGTCCTGCAAATGAGTTAGCTTTGGAGTCTCTCAGGAGTCACAAATTTCTGGTTGGAACAACATCTGCCTCTGCTTTCCCCGTTTTAATTCCTCCCATGTTCCTGCTTCCCTCCAGCATCTCCCCTTAGACAAACAAACCCTTCAGGCAGGTCCATAAACACATGAAAGTATTAATGTGTTGACACCCAATAAGGACAACCTCCAGGATTTTTAAACAAATGCTCATGCAAGCTTGTTATCATACTTTCCCTTGTTTATTTACAAAGTTAACGGAGCTCCTTATGATGCTGAATGATTTTACTGTATCTGTCTGACATTTAAAATGCTGTGTCAAGATGTATCTATGAAAACTTGTTATGGAAAAATATTGTTCTTCATGTATTTATCTTTTGTTTTAAGCAGAGGTTGAGCAATAAAATAGGCCAGAGGTGCACAGAGTGTGGCTGGGGAGCCATTTTTTGGCCATACACATGATTGTGTATGGCCCCTATCCCCAGTTAAAAAATAATGCTAATTTAATCTGTCTGTTGATTTTGTTAATGAAAGAAACTGCATGCATTACTTTAAAAAAGGCACAGGAGAAAAACCTTTTTTAATTCTTCTGGAACAACATGATTCAGGGATCTAATTTCTTCAACAATTGTGCTTTGTTGTGTATTTCATTAAAATATTGGAAAATTTAGGTAAAGAAAAAAATAATCAATGAATTTGCATTTGCACTTTTATTAAAAATAATCTGATGTTTGTGATGCTTGATTACTTTCAGCTTGACAATTTTGGCCCACATGGCAAAACATTTGGCTTATGTGCAAATCACATTTACACTGACATCTATGACAGAGTGTAAGAACATGGATGCTAATGTGATATACAAACATGAAACCACACTAATGCATGTTGGTAATTGGGATTTATGTTTTTTTTATTTTAGGGAGGACGGACTCTATGCATGAAAGAAGTGTGTCCTGTGCTGTCGTGTCCTGCTCACCTGAGCCACACCCTTCCTGGACAGTGCTGTCCCAGGTGTATAGGTATGTCTGAGCTTCAGCTCTTTTGTGAAGCTCTCACTGTTTATGTGATTTTCTTCATACGTGATTTTCTTTCTCCTCCAGGTCAGCGGAAGGTGTTTGATCTCTCTTTAGGAAGTTGTCTTTTCCACAGCGATGTCTATGAGAATGGTACTTCCTTTATGCTCAACAACTGTACCACCTGCACATGCAAGGTACTTTCTCAGAGATTCATTTTTATTACAACAGATTTAACTGTTTAACTTATTTTACTACTCTTTTCTTGACAATAATATGAAATGTGAATATTCTTTGTTTAGAACTTGGAACTTATTTTACAATTTTTTTTCCACTTTCTGACTTTAACTCAGACCAAAAAATGTCTTCAATTTCAGAAGTATACATATATTTTCTAAGTGTTTGGGTACAATTACATTTTATGTTGTGTCCTTAACACATTTCTCAAAGTAATTTGAAGAAATATAATAATTTCAGAAAGCCCAGATAATATTTTTTGGCTTTCTAAGCCTCTGATTGGTCAATAAATACTATTATGAAAACCACGAGGAAACACATGAATGACCGGACATGTTTTATCTGATTTACTGTCAGATAGTGCAGAAAAATTATTCTATATCTTTTTATGCAGAGTGTGTCAATATCTAGGATCAAAAGTGATTAACTCTCTGTTTCTTGTCCCTTAAGGATTCAACAGTGGTGTGCAAAAAGCGGTGCTCACGTCCAGGCAGCTGCCAGGGCAGTCAGTGCTGTGATGAGTGTTTGTCTTATGTGAAGGTGGAGGAGGTGAAGTACTGCAGAGTGCGGAACAAAATCTACAGGGTGAGGACAAGAAGGAATGGATTATTGATGGACAGATTGGTCACTTTTTGATAAAGATTAAAAAACGGATGGATGGATGGATGGATGGGATGAATAGATTGATAAATAAATAGGATGATGAATGAGATGATGGACTGGAGAGCTCCCCTTGTGGTGAATGATCATTATAGCGTCTAAGCTAAACTAGCTTAGACGCTTAGACAAACCAACAAACATTGTTTTAGTTGCATCGGATTTTTATGTATAGATTTGTTCCATCTAGTCAAATTGCAGTAGATTAAAGCAATTGTTACAGACCATTGCTTTAATATTGGTGCTTCAAACATTACCAAATTAGCAAGCAGCAAAAGCAATGCAGATGTTGGGTTTATGACATGCTGTCTGAATGTAATGTGTAGATTTATATATGATCTCTAATTCTGTGACCCTGTTGTGTCCGTAGGAAGGAGACATGTGGTCGTCAGTGAACTGCACTCTTTGTGCCTGTGTTAAAGGCAACGTCGAGTGTCGGCCCAAACAGTGTGTGCCGATCACTAGCTGCCCCTCGGTGAGTGATGGAGATTCACTTCTACTTGTAGACGTACATCTGGATTTTCCGTTTATTAGATTTGCAACTTGAATGTTATTTTGTCTTTTCCCAAACAACCTGTATATCTTACAGGTGCATGGTATGGTTCAAGACTTTCTGTCATTTCCAAAGTCATAAATGCCCCAAAATGTCGACACAATCTATTAGCCTGATCTAAAAATTATTTTCCCGTATCTTTTCACAAAAAAGAAAATATTCTTACATTGTTATTTCACTGTCTGTTGATTTATGTGTAGGAATTGCCATCCTTTAATGGTGAATAGAATAAAACAATATTTACTTGAATAAGATCTTAATATTTTAGATTTCCTAAGCTTGCGCAATTTCCTTCTGGTCAATACTTAGTATTAACCATAGATTAATAATAATAATAATAATAAAAAAACTGGTAATTGGTTTTAGGTATTTTCTACAACTCTTAAATGGCAGCAGCATGCTGAGTTTAAAAGAGGTTTGTGCTGCGTTCACCTGTCGCAGAAGTCGCTCCGAAGTCATCTGTCGGTCTGCGGGTGATGGAGTGGATTCCTGACATACCGCCGACCGGTACCGGTCATGCAGTCAGAGCTGGTGTCAGTGTTAGTCCAAGTTCACACGCTTCCAGTGGTTACAATAAGCCCTCACCTGTTGTTCGCGGTCAGAGCTGGAGACTGCAGAATGATGTTGGTGGTCTGTGTTGTCATTTCTCTCCAATGAACATGATTTGTCATGTCAGATTAAATTTCATCATTATTATTCTTTATGAGGTGGGAATTGTTTATGTTTTTGTTTAAGACAACTGGATTTTTAAAATGTATCTATTTATCACTATTATTTATGGACATTCTTGTTGTTTTATTTGGAATGGGAGAAAACCATGTTAAGGGCTGTGTCATTTACACACAGAAATTATACTTTGGGAAATAAAACCATCAAATTATAACTCACCCACTCTCATGCCACCAGTGTTTGTGAAGATTCAGAGTGAAAAGGACTGCAAGAAGTGAAAAAAAAGTGCTATAAATTGAACAAAACCTGTGATAATTTGCTTACTGCTTCACAATATGTTCTGAATCACTATTAAACTGTTTCAGACCTCTGAAGTGCTTCACAAGGCCCAAAATGGAAGCATTTTATTAAAGAAATCCACCAAATAATGTAGTTTATTTGTTAAAGATTTGCAATAATGAAGGAGCAACATGGCCGATATTGAAATGTGACCTTTTAGTGCTTATGCATGGTGCATTGTTCATTGATTAGAAAAGTTGTTTAACTTTCCAGTGGGTTGAGCAAGATGGAAAACATTCTGGTCTCTTGGTACATCACCAAAACAAACATGAAAACAGGAAGAAAAAAAAAACAGCTGCTATGAAGGTGACATCACTTATTGAACAACAATGAAGTAATAAAGATAATTTGGTTGTGTCCAGGATCAGCTGATGTCAAGAGATGCACTACCTCTCGCATCTACTATGAATCCAAACTTTGAAAACATGTTCAAAACACTTCTTTCTAAAACAGAGCTGGATGTAAGGAGAACTGAGAGAACCACATCTTGGCTCAGTTCTGGATTAATTTGTGACGGTAATCTGGTCGTTTACAGCACACAAACTGCTCCACCTGTCCTTAGTGGTCACAACTGTGACTCTTCACTGACAACACACTCTCTAAGCTCACATGGACACACACAATCTCTCCCAGGCCGTCCTCCTGCGGTCAGCAGCAGGTCAGCCGAGTGTCTGGGTCCCCTTTGGAGACAGCGTGTCTCCGAACAGCCTTTTGTCTGTATTATGTTTGAGTGACAGCAGAGAAGAGGTTCCCTATATTTAGGCCCTTGAAAACTAATCTGTCACTGTGTGTGCATTTTGAAAGGGAGTGTGTATTCCTCTATGTGTGTGTGTGTGCGTGCGTGTGTGTGTGTGTGTGTGTGTGTGTGCACTCTTCAAAGACTGAGAGTGGCCTTTGTGTGGAGGATAGAACTGAAGCGTATGCTGGGAGTACAGAGAACGTCTACGAGCGATGACAGATGAGTGGCGTGCGCATGAAAAAGACAGGGGAGGAAAAGGACTTTAGAGCTGGTCTGTCCAGGCTTTCAAAGGAGAGTCAGAGTTAAAACGGGGGTTGCTGCTCGAGCTTCAGAATTAAGGCTTAAAGTTTAGAAAAACATTACATCAGTGAGGGTCGTCGTTTAGAAGGAGGTGCAAATGAAGAGTGACCCTCAGGCAACAGAAACTGCGTGTAAAAGAGTTCTCTGATCTGCTCTTCTGATGGAGGTTGAAACATACACACACATACTCACCCACACATAGACAGAGGTTCCTGTTACACAAAGTCCATTACTCGCAGTTGGAGTGTTATATTTGTGGCATCCCTGATTTGACTATAAACTTGTTAAAACACAAACCATTTCTTTTGAGGATTGGTGGGTACCACCAACTAAAATGTTAGTTATTTTAATCCCAAAACAATAATCATAAACATTAGCTCTGCTAATACTAAAGCGCTACAAAACACAGTATTTTGTGGAAGCTATGCTAAAGCATTGACTTCAATTAACATTATATTTTTCGTTGCAAGACTACAAAGATTATATTTTGTATTTAAGTTTAGATATTGTTCTCTAATATTTATATTTTATTGTGTTCCTGTATATATTTTGTTTGGACAAAACAAAATATTGGGAAGAAAAAAGTGAATGTGAGGAGAGGAAACGGATCTGCTGCGTAAACAGTCTTCACCCCTTCAAAATTAGAAGAGACCAACACCAACGCTAACACTCTTAACAACCGATAACCAAAACTTCAATACAGATGTTTAACTTTGATCAACTGAAAATGTGCAAAGCAGCCAAGTAATTTACAACTTTAGAATTTACCTCAAAAAATAATTTAGGGAAGTTAGCAAAAGCGCAATACAAGCAATTAGCTCTGCTAATTGGCAGAAGTGTGTCCATTTTAGAAGTAATGAAAAACTACAAAAATTTAGAAAAACACAATCCATGTTTTTACTAAACATTCAGTCCAAAGTTTGATGATCTTGTGAATGTAAATTAGCTTTTCACATGCAACTTTTGTCAGCTTTTCTGAAAGGAATTAAAGTTTAAAGAATCTAAAATAATAAATTAATTTTTAATTTCACTCAATATGTTGTGTACTGATAACAGTGACTCAAACATTGATTTTGATTCAATACTTTATGATTATGAAGGGATATGAACAAATTCACCCATTGGATAATTCATCCTTGAATGGTTCCGACTGGTATTTTTCAGGCCAATAACTGGAAAGTCTGTTTATTCCAGTCCTACCATTAATTAAGTGGATCTGTTATAAATTTTATCACTTTTAGCCAGTTATTCTTCCGTCTTTTTTTTTTCTTTTTGTTGATAAGAATGAATAATGCCTCCACCTCGTTCCTTACAGAACAAGATCCTGAACAGAACCGGCTGCTGTCCAGTTTGCACTGAAAGTGAGTAAGTCCAACTAATTGGAGTATTAAATAAACTTTGGTCCAGACTGTGGTTTGTCCTCAGGTCATTTTTCCTCAGCAGAAATCCCCCAGCATGGTCTATTTCAGTAATACAAATACCCTCTAAACCTCATTTGCACATAAAATAAAATGTAGTTTTATTTGGGCAAGGCAGACTTTTTACCACACCACATGTACTGGTTTCACTTCTGAGCAAGGCAGATTAGAGCCACATATTTCTGTATTTCTCATAAATTCCGTTTCTGGAGTTGGATTTCAGGTTTTTCAGATTCATTCGTTTTAAAGCTTGTGATGTTTCGTGGTCTGCTGCTCTTCCACTGCAATTATTTATAGTTACTCAGATTTAAACAGCAAGAGTATCTTTTCCATGTTTTTTTTTTTCAAACATTCCCTTTCTATGTCTTTTTTCTGTACAGAACCTGGGGTATGCACAGTCTTTGGTGACCCTCACTACAACACCTTTGATGGCAGGACCTTTAACTTTCAGGGAACTTGTCAATATGTGCTGACACGTGAATGTGGCGGGACCCAATCTGGAATGCCAGGAAACAGCATCAACAGCTTCACGGTAGGTAAATAGGTAAACAGAGGTTGCGGAAATTTGCTTATCCCAAGTTAGATGAAAAATAGAAGGAAAAAAACTCACCTCAGCTCAATATGGAAACTTTTCCACTATGGAAGGAAAATAAAACATACTTAAAAAAAAATATGATTAACAATCTGAAATGTGTGACTTGTGTTTGTAATTTGCCACTTTTACTCTTTACCCCTAAATCCAGTGCAGCCTTCAGATGTCACCTACATGATAAAATCCACTTCCTTTAATCTCAAATCGTTGTGACACCACCAAACTTACAGCCAGAGATACAATCGGATGGACTGGACCAAATCATCTTCAAGTGTTAGAATGGCCTGAACCTAAATTGGAATCTGAGGCAATAATTGAAAAAGATTTTCACAGACACTTTCTATCCATTCCTACAGATGTTAAGCTATTCTGCAGATAAGAATGAAATGGACAAAAATAAACCCAATCCACCTCAAATGATTTTGACTTATTTGCTGGGAATGAATACAAATGAGTGGTGCACATTTCTAAAACCAACCTTTTCCAAAACAGCTGCTTGTTAAAAAACTGGAAATGGTTGATAGACTTAAATTCACATCAGGATCTTAAGCTTAAATATTAGCGTAGTAAGTCAAATTTGTCTTAATTGTAGGTGTTGGTGAAGAACGATGCTCGGCGAACTCGCTCGTTCTCCTGGACTCAGTTTGTTGAAATTCGACTCGGCGCTTTGAGTCTCAGTCTGCATCAGCACCTCACAGTTCGAAGGAATGGGACTCGCATTGCACTGCCGTACCACGGCCCTGGGGTGCACATCGATTTGGATGGATACCTGCTTAAACTCACCACCATTGCAGGTTGGGACACATTAAGACTCACAGTATATTTGGATATTGTTGGGCAACTGAAAATTTAGCCCTTATTTACTTTTTTCAATAGTAAATCCACAGTCCCTAAGCTGTGTTTTTCACACTACAGGTCTAGAAATAACCTGGGATGGCGACAGTTTTGTAGAAGTGGTTGCTGCTCCTCACCTACGCGGTCGCCTTTGCGGCCTCTGTGGGAACTACAACGGTCAGAAGCGAGACGACACCATCGGGGGTGACGGCTTGTTGAAGTTCGACGTGGACGAATTTGCTGAGTCATGGCGAGTCGATGGAAATGATGTTTGTTCCCAGCAGCATCCACCTCGCAGGTCGACGTCCCACCTGTGCCCCGGCACAGTCAAAGTCAAGCTCCGGGCCCACCGAGAATGTCAGAAGTTAAAGTCGTGGGATTTTCAGAAGTGCCACCGTGTGGTTGATTTTGGGCCGTTCTACAGGTAGAAACAAGATTGTTTTTGTTTTTTTTTGTGGAATTGACTGTTTTGTCGACAAGCCCTTTGTCACTGATTAAGCATGTGATAAGAGTCTTTGTCCTTTTGTGCTACTCTTTCATAAATCAATCAGTGTGTTTGAGGTGTGTCTTGATGTAACAAAAAGTGTAAACCAACCTGTTAGAAGCTTACAAAGCAATGACAGTCATCTGGCCATTCCCAAATTCTTTGAAGATATAGGAATCTTAATTGTATTTAAAAATCTTACTTTAAAGAATATCTGACAAAATTCAGACTTAATGTTGTGAAAGTGAAGCTGTTCTACACTAAATGATATTGTGCTCTTTGCAGGTCGTGTGTGACAGACATGTGTGAGTGTCCGGTCCATAAAAACTGCTACTGTGAGTCTTTCATTGCCTACAGCAGAGCCTGTGAGAGGGAAGGAGTGCCAGTACAGTGGAAGCCTGACAACGTCTGCATGGGTTAGTGTTTGTGACTCATCACCAGTCCCATAGACTAATACATAGCAGAGGAAACACAATAGAGATGCCTTGAGATCTAAATACTGGTCTTTCTGATTTACTTTCACCTTAAGGGTGTTGCATAGTTTATGTGTTTACAGTAGATGTATCCTCAAAGTGAGAGAAAAATAGCAAGTTTGGTCTATCCCAAATAATATTTATGCATCTTATCATAAAACTAGTATAAAGAATTTGGCATTTAACTGTATGGATTTGCTAACAAAACAACCTGGTTTATATGTTGCTTTTTACGTACCGAGTGTGTTTGTGCTTAAAAATAAAGCATGAGGCTAAGAGACATTTGTTACATCTAGTTTTCATGCTTTAAGTCCTGATTTTCTCTTTTTTTCAACTTCTTTCTCCCAGCCACCCAGTGTAAACATGATGCAGTCTATGACACCTGCGGTCCTGGATGTATTAAAACCTGCGACAACTGGAATGAGATCGGACCGTGCCATAAACCCTGCGTGGCCGGCTGCCACTGCCCCGCCAATCTGGTGCTGTTCCAGGGACGCTGCATCAAACCCACGTCCTGCCCTGGACGGTGACCCTTGTTAACCTCTGACTGAGTGGGAGGGGCTAATTTAGGGAGACTCGTCTGTAGTGTCCAAACTAGAGGACCAAGCTAACAAAAAGAGCGCTAAGGACGCTAATGGGTTCAGGCCTACCAATCTAAGGCACCATGGTACTCAGGGTCCATAATGTTGCAAAGAAATGTGCTGCAGTGACTTTCAACTCAAGAGAAACAAAAAACGGGGGACAGACTGACACATCTCAGATGTTCTTGTGCCTCTTCTGATGCCAAGTACTGTGACATTTTTAGAAGAAAAACTAAATATCAAGAAAAAACTCAGGGTACCATCTGAGGACCGTTCAGGTTTGGGCCTTTGAGAAGCTGCTTGGGCCAGAGGATTCGTCTCAGAGCCAATCAGGTGCCTCCTTGCAGAGACTTAAGTTGGAGACACTGGGTATACGGATTTGTGCATTACTGAGAAACTTTCTGATGCATCATATCAAACTGCCCGGCTGATCTCTATTCCATCAGTGCATACTGTAAGCTTACCAGATTCATATAAAAGACAAAACAGCTTTTATGTTATTATTGCTCTAATTATTATGTGTTGTTGATGTTAATTTATATATCCTTCATTGACATGTTGTAGCAAGAGCCAGAACCAAGAAATCTAATTGTTTTGTTTGATTCAAAGGGAAACAAAAAGCTATTTATGTATTTGTTGTGTACTTTTGTGTTACTGTTTGAAGAAAAATGCCCAAATGTGACTCATTTATTGCACCATTGCAGGGAATAAGTACTGTATTGTATTAAAGCTCCGTGTACAGTTTGTTGTGGATAGTATAAAACCTGAAGGTGTTCATGTAAACATATGTTTCACTTGACGATAATTATTTAAGACCAGCAATATATCCTTTGTTTCGAAGTTCCTTTTTGACTACTGTCTCTGCTCTTTATAGTAAATGAATATTGAAGTATATTTCTATATTTAAACGGGGAAGAATTAGATTGATGTTGGAAATGTTTATACTACAAAAAGTCAAACTGGAATCAAATATACAAGAAAATTACAATACTAGGAGCAACATTATAGGGAGTGACAAAGGAGTCAAAAATAAAAACCAAATCAATCTGTTAAAAAATGTAGCTGAATATAGATAAAGTAGTAGAGGTAAAAATGAACAAATTAGAAGCATAAAAAGTGCAAAATGTTATTTTCAAATATTGTGAGAATTTAATTGTTTTTTGTAGATATTTAAATATTTTTTTTTCTATATTTTGTTTTGTCTGCTACTTCTGCACCTAATACAGAAATAGCAAAAAGCAACAAAGAACAAATATTAGATAAATTGTATTTTCGTACCTTTATATATAAACCTGCCTAAATTATTAAATATATACAAAATAATATGTGGAAAGTTAGTTTTTATTTACAGAAATGTATCTAATTATTCATTGTATGGATTTCATTCTTAAGATATTTTTATGCTGTCCAATCGATTCTGGATTAATGTGATATACACAGCGCCGTAAAAAAGGTGTTGCCCCTTTAAAGATGTCTTGTTTTTGTTTTTTTTTGCTTTAAATGGTTCAGATTAAACATTTAAATTTCAGAGCAAAGAAACAAATATTGAAATTTTAAAAAAGTAAATTTAAAATGATTTTCTCATTATTAAGCAGAAAAATACATTCAATACCAACTTGGTCCTAAGTGTAAAAGTAAATGCGTCCTAAAAGTAACAACTGACTTCAGGTACCAGTGATAACTGAAAATGAGTTGTTTCCCTTGTAGAGGAATTTTGGCCCACTCTTCTTCTCTTCCTTGAAGGATTGTTTTAACTCAGCCAGTGAAGAATCTTTTAAACATGAAAAGCCTGTTTAAAGTTATGCCACAGCATCTCTCTTTTTTGTGTAGGGTTTCAGTTTTGGACTTGCTGGAGGGTTTGACTCACTTATTTTAATCTTAAACATTTGTCTAGTCAGTCAACAACTTTTTTTTCGGAAACATTTAGATCATCAAGATGTTTTTTGTACATGTGAAACTTTTATCTCAGCAGTGGTTTGTAATTTTGACTTCTCTGATTGATGCAGCCCTTCAGATGCTCTGGGCTCTTCTGCAACCTCCTAGATGAGTCACTGAAGCTCTCTCGGAGTAGTTTGAGTTTGCTGGCCTCTTCTGGGAAGGTTCAACATTGGTCTTTTTTTTTTTTTTTTTCCCATATGGAAAATGATTCCCACCGTGACTAACTGGAGTTCTAAAACGTTAGAAACTGCTTGGTAACCTTTTCCTGACTGATTTCATTAACTATTTGTCATCTACTGCTTTCTTTTAGCCAACTTCATGTTGTCAAACAGGTGCTGTTTAAGTCATTTCTTTATTCTACACATCTGAGAGTAATCAGGCCTGGATGAGGCTAGTGAAATTAAACTCAGCCTTCCAAATAATGTGTTTAATCAAAGTTAATTCATGATTTATCAGGGAGAACAATTACTTTTTCCCACAAGGCCATACTGGTTTGAATAATATTTCCTGTAATAAATTACATCAAAATGATATGAAAATTGC
>NW_006800298.1:445885-463254 GCF_000485575.1 Poecilia formosa | reverse complement strand
GGGGAAATACATCAGTACACACACTGACACAAAGTCGAAAGAGAATTCTCACTGTGAATGTGGGAAACTATTTTACTGAAATTTGCAAACTTAACACAATCCAAATTTCACATAAATACATTTCTAAGACACACAAAAAACTAAAATAACAAATACAACACAGCAAGTAAAACAACTGCACACTTTTACAGTTTCTATGGGAAACAACAGAATAAAAAAAATATGTGTTGGTTTCTTTTTGGAGTTCATTAAATCAACAATCGATCCTTACACATTTACCAGATGCCTAAAAATAAACTAAGCAACACTAACATTTCCTTGGATATTAGAAAGTTGACAATTTAGTTTGTTTAGTTACTTTAGCTAGGTAGGTTATTTGCTTTCTCTTTGCACTCCGAAGTTGGATTTTCTAAGTCCGTGGTGGAAAACGGAAGAATGTGCGTTTAAGCTGGAAGTCATTATTTCCAGGCTACATTCGGCATAGAGCTGTAAACATGTTCCTTTTGTGTTTTCATGCATAAAATGGAGAGAAACATATAGTTATAGGCTTGTATTGCGCATAGTACTGAGCACCAAAACAAATAGCTAAGCCTCTCATTTTCCAGCTCAGAATGAGCTCTACATATTTATGATTATTCCCAGCCTCGGCTTCAGACAGAAAATAAATGCAGCATATGTCCAGTTAGGTTGCAGTTACTTAAAACTGGATCTATAAACACATTCACCCATATTTGATGCTGATATGTTTCATATGGACACAGAACAAAATTCATTATTTAAATTCAATTTTTGATCTTCGAAATGCTAGCCTTGTTGAAGGTGACATGAGTTTATCTTCTAAAAAGCTTGTTTAAGTTTTAATGCTTAGAACAAATGAGATCATCCACCTGCTTAGACATCTAATTCAAACATACTTAATTTCTCTTTCTGCCTTCTGTCACTTTAGATGTTCAAAGTAAACACAAAATGATCCCAGTTGCTACCAGGTTCCGCTAAATAACTTGTATCGCAACTGAACCATATGAATGAGCATTAAGCCATTGTGAATTAAAGAGAAAAAAAAAGTGTAAAATTTCAGGAATAATTTTACACATTTACAAAAAAATTTTGATATTCTACAATGTTGAAATGTCATAAATTTGCAACAAAACAAAAAAATCATTAAGGACATATATTAATGATTTTAAAACTAACATACTTTCTGACATCATAATGTTAGAAAATAAACTCAAAACCTTACTGAGATTATAAAGTCAGACATTTGCAACAAAATGGGGCACATCCAGGCTCATACTGCATCAGAACAATCAATAAATTTGACTTTACAACATCTTAGTTTTGTAAATATATTCCATTAATCATGGATTTAGTTTTTTTGTTGCAAATTTACAACATAATGCCTGGGCTTTTTTTTTTTAAATGTGGGAAATTAAACTCAAAAGAGATTTATTTTAGCAAACTTTTTATATACAACTCTGGCTGTGGTTTTACCAAAACTGAATTTACTCCTAAGGATCACACATAAAAAAGGTTGATTTAAAAACAATGAATGTAAGTAAAATCTCCATAGAGGACAAATTAGAGAAATAAATCTAACTTATATATCCAAGCCCAAGTTGAGAGAAAAAAAAAAAAGTGGAATAATCCTTTAACTTACTGAACTGGGATTGTTTTGTGATTCACGAAGAAGAAAGACAAAACCCCGGGTTGCAAATTAGAGGATACACTATATTTTATCACCGCCAGCAAAAAACACCTTCCAGCTTCTTTTAAATAAAAGGGAAGATGCCAATTTATTGTCATTTACTGCTACAGCATGCATTTGCAATGATTCTGCAACTAATGTAGACAAATTGGAGCATAAAACAGTAAAAAAAAGAGAGAGATGAAATCTGATATTATGAACCTTAATGATGTAAAAGTATATTCACTCAAATTTCTGTTAGCTGTACTTCTCTAGTCTGGTGTTTACTTTAAGTGTGGGGCCAACAGGCTGGGAGTGTATGTCTGGATGCTGTTTTGCTCCCAATAATGCAGGTCAGAACTGGAGCAGTGGAGCATTCATTTTCACAAGAACAGAATAAAGTCAGTTTTTGACAAAGTGTAAAACAGTCTATTTTGTATGTAAAGTCATTTTAAATGTGATCTAAAACTTTCTACAACTTTCCAAATGTAATTATTAGTCACTCTGTAATAAAAAAAAAAGTTTTGTTCTCTATGACATCTTTTACAAAAACTATTTTATATTTAGGCCTAGTTATTTTAATACTGAAACTTTTCTTTATTAGTAACTCTAAATAATAATACCAAACACAAAAATGTTTGCAGTTAAGTTAAAAAACCAACAAAGTAACCAATTATACTGTTTGCACAGAGAGACTGTAAAACTGTAAACTGAACACAATCAACAATCCTCAATGTCTTTCTCTAGGCGAGTTCTATTCTTTGGCATTTTCTGAGTATAATACATTTACCTTTGTTACTAAACTAAAATTCTGTAAAGCATTTAAAGGTCCTGTGGCCTGGTTTATTTCTGGGTCAAACAAACAACACATGTCTGAAACAAATAAAAGTTATCCTATGAGCTTTTTTTTGGTTTCAAGTCTCCTATAATGTAGAGCCTTTATATAGTTTCAAATAACTGCCTCAATGATTGGCTCAGGAGGGCTGACTAATAAAGTCAAATCTCTGAAACACAGAGATGATGCTTTAAGTACCTGACATTAAGACCAAAAATAATATATAAAATCAAACATTAATGAGAAAATCGGTATGTGTCTGTAAGCTGAAGGGTAGACACAGTACACGCGGCTCTCAGATAGTAACACTGTCTGCAATCAACAAAAGAGCTGCGCTGCGACTGAACTGGAAATTGTAACATTTTCCTCTTTCATTTCTTCTTTTGGTTATCCAGTTTCAAATACACAGTGGTTGACTTTCTTCATTTTCTAACCTACATCTGTTGCTATTTGAGAAAGATGAACATGAGTAACAGTTGGGGTAAATAAAGGTCCAGCACAAACAAACCATAACATTACCTTCCAGAGAAACCAAACCAAGTTTGAAAGAACCCATTTTTTTGGTATTACAAATAAACCTACTAAGTGAATGTCCTTCATTGAGCAGGTTTCTGTTTTAATTTTGAATCTTGTCTGCCATCTTGTGGCGGGGGAAAAGAACATCGTCCAAGATGTTACTCATCTATTATCATAAGGATCTTGTATGAGCAGCTTTTATACCAATTGTTAACATCCTCACTTTCTATATAATTAATGAAAAGTCATTAGAATATTTTTTTGAAAAATAGGGCAGGTAAAATTCAGTTTTCTCTTGTTTTATGTAGTGCTAAGTAGCCACTAAAGAATCAAATGTGAAATAGCTAAAAGGTTATTGATACTGTTTTTGCAGTACAGTATTTTTAGTATTTAAAGAAAGAGAATGCATATGAATGTAAGTTTGATTCATGCTTAAAGAAGTGCTAATAACAACAACGTAAAGAGAGGATGTCCACAGCTTTGTCTGACATACGGGGGGAACATGTGGGTGGTTCCGACTGAAACCTTCATCTTGTTAATTTTAAGATACAAACAAAACTTAATAAAAATAGAAGTATTTGGCTGATAAAACTAGCTTCTTTTAGTACTTAAAATATGCATGGATGCTCTAGATATAATCTTCCATCACTCTCAGGTAAAACTCTTCCAAAGCAAAATATACATCTAATAAAAATAAACTCCTAATGTGTCTGGGTGGCCATCTTTAAGAAAATACCAAAATAAAACTTTTAAAATACAGTCACACTGCAACATAAGGATGGAGTCAGTTATCACAGCAAAGAAACAAATGAATCAGGCAGAAAAGAGGAAGATGAGGAGGAGGAGCGTGAGGGAGGCGAGGCTGACCCGGAGAGTTCAGTCGTCGTCGCTGTCGCTGCCTGACTCGCTGAGCTGAAGATCGTTTCCTGCAAAGAAAACAGATGAGAAACTGTTTCCTGGAGACCCTTCGAAGCTAACGGTAATCAGAAACTCACGGAGTGTGTTCATGAGCTGGTTGTTGCCCTGCTGCCGGTCGACTCCTCCGTTGGCCACAGGGAGGCGGCTGGGGGAGGTCTGGCTGAGCGGCCGCGGTGCGTCGTTCTCGCCGTCACTGCTGCTGCTGTCGTCGCCGCTCCCCGAGGCGCTGGCTGAGTCCGAGGAGCTGCTGCTGCCGCTGCTGCTCATCTGCTCTATAACCTCCACCTCCGCTCTCAGCTCTGTCGGAATGGAGTCAGCGTGCTTACGGTTCCTTCCCCCTTCAAACTGATCCATGTCAAACCTTCTAAAGCTCATCTTTAGCCTCTTAAAGGAGCAGTATTATGTAAAATTACCTTCTTTGAGCTTCACGTCACATCAAAAACCTACCTGGAGTGTTGAGTTGATTCTTTGGTACATGTTTGAGAAATCATTTAATTTCCATGGCAACCATTCAGTTGTGCAAAACGCCTCGATTAACCTAGCGCCGCCTCTGAGCTGCAGTTTACAAGCTTCCAAGCTTCCACTCAATGTCAAATGTTAAATTACAAAGTCAAATTTCTTCTAAGGTATATTTAATATATATAGCATTTTTATAACAACTGAAGGTAACTTGGTTACTTGGTTGTGCTATGACATGGATGACATGGCACTTTGTACCTGGAAAATACATAATACTGCCCCTTTAATGTTTAGCACTCAAGTAAGTTTGATCTAAATAACTGAACCTCCTCACCTCTCTTGATGTCATCGAGCTGCGGCTCAGGAGAGGGGTTGTCCTTAGTTTGGGAGGGCGAGGTTTTGATCCCAGTTCCGGGTTTGGTTGGGGCCCGGAACTGAGAGCTAGGCTGGCTGGAGCGAACTGACTGCTGCTCAATTCGGGCCTGGATCTTACTGCTCCCCTCTGCCCTGCAGCATAAACAAACAGCAGATATACTTAATATTAGACCTTTAAGATTGTTTTGAGAAAAACTGTGTTTAGTTTGTCTTGAAGTCTAAAGCATTTTCCCCTCACCTTGTTTTCTTCACCTGGATGCTGCTGCTGAGCTTCTCCAGGACGAATTCACCCGTGTCATGGTTAATGATGAGAACGCAGTCCTTCTGATATGGTCGCTTGTTTCCCTTAAATACTGTCATAGGAGGCGTGGAGCCCTGGAAGACAAGTTTGATTTTAACTTTCTGTTATTTTTTTTTTCCCTAACTACATATTTATTAGTAAAAGTATTTTTAGAGATATGTAACAGACAGATGGATCTCAATGACTATTTTTCAACTAATAAGGAAACTGCTGACCAGTATCTCCCATTTTAACCAAATCAGAAACACTTTACTTATTTATATAGTAAAGTTGCCACATAATTAACAGATAAACTGTAACGACTGACATTACTCATTACTCAATATGTCAAACTGGAGTTTTAGGGATTGTCAAGCTGGATTAACTGGCAATGTAAAAGTTGCTTTGAGCCACACCCTCCTCTGAGAGTATTACTGGAATATGAGGTAGTGTAATGGTAACTTCATCTCCTTTCCCAACTTGCAGCTCTCCTTCACAACTCGTGTCAATAGATGCTGGTTTGAAGTCATCTGAAAAAGAAATCGAGGCATTAATCACGGGTCTGGCGAGTTCTTAATATGTATGTTTATAAAAATCTTTAGGTTGTGTAGGTAATGTACTGGTGCCTCTAAAAGCTTTCATGCCAAATTATGTAATTTAAAAATATTATGCTTAATTATACAGATGACCTGGTTGTTTTCAGTATATGCAAGACTGGTTAACAGAAACTCCTCAATATTTGCACTGACTAGAGTCAGAAACATTAAATTAAACTTTATCCCATTAAACGTGGTATATATACATGCAACCAAGCCAAACGGCATGGCATTACTGCGCTTAACTCCACAATACTTATGAGATCTCAGTTATTTAATTACATCTCAAATAAATTAATGAATGAATGCTTTATCTTTCCGTGTGTTTATGAACTGAAGTCAGTTAATAAAACTTGATTGATTTGCTTCAAATACTGGGTTACAGACTGCTGAGGTAGTCTCTAGTTCACTCCACTTACACGTTAATGCTACATAGCATTAACGTGGAGAAAATGGTTGAATAAATACACAATTACAACAAAAGAGGCAACAAAATGTTCTCAAAATTATTATGATTATTTTTCCTAAAGGGAGCAAGAAATGTTTACTGTTACTTTAGCGTCTTTATATATTGTTACACCCTTAAATTTGAATTTGAAATAAAATTTAAAGTGTTATTATAATGTATAAAATGACATTTCATCCCTCCACTGTAACACCATCTTGGCATATCAGCCATGCCTTTTTAAATGATAAAAATCTAAAATCCTGAATGTTCTATTTTTAAAAAAACATTCTGGGATTTTCATAAATATAAAAGTTTAGGTTTCCAGGTCTAAGTAATAGTAACAGCCCACACCTGACACAGGTGAGAGGGCCTAAGATTAAGTCACAGAGATTGCTGAAAGTACATTAAAGTGAGCAACTATGGAAACTGATATCGTCATTGTAGTTTTTACCAATAATATTATCACGTCTGTGGCTTTGTTTGTGGTTCTTCGGGCAAAATGTACAACTCTTTGGAAGTAGATAGAGAAGTAAACATAGCTACTGTATGCCTATCCTGAGTACAAAAACGTAGAATAAAGAATAATAAAGTCTTCAAATACAAATGTCTTATTGTTTAGTAATTTTACTCTGTTTTCCTATGCCTAGTCTTTATTAACCTTTGATTGTCGATGACTAAGAACCTCTGACTCAGATAAAATTAAGAATTTTAAACTCTACAAACATTTCCAAGTACTACTTTGGAATGAATTTAAAGTATATCCATATTGTCCCAATCGAATTTTAAGATACTTGTAACAAAAACAATGACACTGTTGTAATTATTTAGAAATGATCGGCTCAGTCGTCGCTTCTGATCGTGACTGTAAACAAACACAGCGGCGCCTCTAACACTCACATCTGATGGTGTGAAAAGAAGATTTTGGCCTCTTCTCGAAGCTTTCTCCGAGCTTCAAAACATGCTCCTCTTTATCCAGCAGCGGATTGGTACTCCCATTCATGGTCGACGGTGTCTTTGAAATGATTAAAAACTTACATTTGCGTCAAATCCTCTGAAGTGCCGACGTAAATCTGGCTGTTTCAATTGGGTTAAACAGAGAATCCAAATAAAGAAAAAGTTAGCCTGCGGATGCTAACTATTAGCAAAACAACAACGCACTTCCGCTTTTGGTTCCACTGTAAAATACTTCCGAAAATTGGTTGTAAGTAATTTTTTAATGAACAAACGTGAATCTCAACGTAATAATTTATTAAAGTTATCTCACATTTTATTTAATGTTTACTGAGAAGTTGTATCTATGTCAAGACAGTGGTGCCAATGAAATGGACAAGGAATTACTATTTTTGACTCCACACGGTAGAGTTAAAATAACGAACAAGATGGCGTCGAACGGTGGAAAAGTTGAGCAAATTATATTCTAGTTTTAAATGACTAGATGTTAGCTTTTTAAATTTTTTGTTACTTGTTGACAAGGCACCCAATCATTTTTAATGTATCATGTCACTTACAGCAGTTGAAAAGAGCGAAGTTGACCTTACACAAAGCGTAAAATTGGAATCCAAAGATGACACGTTTCCATGCGGACAAACAACATCCACAGCCAGACATTTAAGCCAGGAGGAGCTGGACAGACTGAGCAGCGAGCGGTCTCTGGTGTCCGACTTCAAACAGATGAAACTTGAAAAAGAAGCTCAAAAAAACTGGGACTTGTTTTACAAAAGAAATACGACGAATTTCTTCAAAGACAGACACTGGACCACCAGAGAGTTTGAGGAGCTCCAAGCATGTAGAGAGGTTAGCAGACCGAGACAATTCTCCAAAAGTACTCAAATAAACTTGATCAACTGATTACAATCAAATGCGACTTACTGTAAAACCAGGAATTTGGCAGCTTGAGAGCATTCGGTAATGTGGTACAACACAATGCCAGGGTTTAAAGACGTAAGCAGCCATCAGCATGTTAAGTGATAGGTTTTGTATGTTTGAAAGATGTTTTGAGGGAAATCTTTACATCTAGAAAATTGATGGGACCAAAAATGTGTGTGGCTCATTTAAGTGAGCCACACAAATTTTTCTGTCCCTGTAATTTTTATCTGGATTTTTACTTACTTACATTTATATAATAATGCTCCCCACTACTATAAATACATTTTTGAAGAAACGGTAGAAACAACAAACTCCACAGCATCGTCAAAGTTGGATTTTTGGAATTGTCTCAAAGTTTTTGTATTTATCATAATTTGAACTTATATCAGCACATGCATATAGTAAATAAATTGTGATTTAACAGTCTGCTGTAATTTTCCTGACGTCTTTTCAGTTTGAGTCTCAGAAGCTGGTTCTGCTGGAGGCTGGCTGTGGAGTCGGAAACTGCATCTTCCCTCTGCTGGAGGAAGACCTCAGCATCTTTGTTTATGCGTGTGATTTCTCACCCCGAGCTGTTGAATTTGTCAAAGTAAGATTTCAACCTGTGAATCTTTGAATTACTTTTGATTAATTACAGAAGCCCAATTCTACATTTAACAGTTTAGTTGTTTTTTCAATGCACAATAACTAAAAATTGACAAACATGATTCAAGATTTAGTGAAAGCAGACTGATTGTTGATGTCAAAAAATCTGAATTAATTACAATCAGCAGCTCTGATCAGTAGAGTGTAGTTTAGTTTTGAAAGCTTGTCCTTGAGAGTAATTAAAACCAAGCATCAGTTGAAGGTTGTGTATGTAATATGTTTTGTGTTGTTGAAACAGAAAAATCCTCTGTACCGCCCCGAGCGCTGCTGTGCGTTCCAGTGTGATTTAACGAAAGACCATCTGACGGAAAATGTTCCAGAGGCCAGCGTCGACGTTGTCACTCTCATCTTTGTCCTGTCGGCCGTTCATCCTGACAAGATGAAGGTGGCTTTAGAGAACATTGGCAAGGTAAAAACAGAGATGGACAAGCAAAACGTATTGATGGTTTCATAGTGACACAAATAGGTTTTTTAGTTTAAGATGTTGTGTTTGTACTATTGATGGGGCATTGGATTTGTAATAATTAATAATGATTAATAGCATTTTTATAAGGGCAAATTTTGAAGCAATTAGCAAAGTTTTTCAATTCAGAATCTTTGACTTCTTTAAACACTAGGCTAGATGGCACATCTGTTTACATTCTTCTCTGTAATTAATTGCATTCAATGTTTTTTATGTTTTTTTTTCTGTTATTAATCCATTAAGATTAACAAGTTAAAGTCCCAGGCTAGTTTGTACAACATTCATTTAAGTGCACATTTTTCCTTTCTGTACTTTGCTTACAGCATGCCAACATTTTTGGAAACATCATTTGACTTTCTGGTGGAATTCTCTCTGTGTGCTTTTGGTCAACATGGACCTGTCTAATACGATCTGAATCTTACTTGCAGGTCCTGAAGCCTGGCGGTGTCGTCCTGTTCAGGGATTACGGCCTCTATGATCATGCTATGCTCCGGTTTAAATCTGGCAGCAAGCTGGGGGACAACTTCTATGTCCGTCAAGATGGAACAAGGTCCTACTTCTTCTCTAAAGGTCAGTAAAGTTCAATTTAGGTATTTTCTTCAACACAGCCTATTAAGAGACATAAAATGTATTTAATTTTCTTATTTATAAATTGAATAAATACACAGCTGTTTATTTTGATGTCTGCTTTGCCTATATTCTTGTGATTAACCAACAGTTCCTTACTTTTTTTTTTCTCCATTGCCCTTAAGCTTTAGCATCTTGGACTCTAAAGTAAATCTGAAGTGTGACATCAACATTAAAAATTCTTCTAATTGACCAAATACAATGTGAATATGTAGTGTTTGAATGCATATCCATTAAACTATGGATATGCATAGTTATACGCTTCTCAAATATAGCGTATAACAAGCAGTCCTTTGTGATCGATTTCTCTTAAAGTCACAATCTGTTTTCCTTAACTGTTTTCAGAGTTCCTGGCTAAGCTGTTTGAAGAGGCGGGCTTCCAGTCTGTGGTTAATGAATATGTCCTGAGAGAGACAGTCAATAAGAAAGAGGGGCTTTGTGTTCCCAGAGTTTTCCTTCAGAGCAAGTTTATCAAACCAACACATTCCCAACAAGGTTCTGTACTGTTATCTCACAATTCTTCCAAGGAGAGCAAACAAGAAGATTGAAATGTGGACAGTAAAACAATTTATATCTGCTGAATGAAATGAAATGGGAAACTACAATAAGGGACTTGGATTTCCTGCCATGTTTGCTCTTTGAACAAGGAGGTATTTCAATTTTTTGTACAACAAAAATTCTCAGTTCATTAGCGTGCAAATAAAGAACCAGGTGAGGATTTTTTTGACATACTTTTTTGTTTCTACCCTTTTTAAATATTTTGTAACCATCTTTGTCATTTTATCCATTGAAGATGATCTGTAAACCAAGATTGGGTCATTTCAGTTTGGTCCTTTCAAATAGTAATTTATTCTTTAAAATACATTTGTTTATGTATTGATAGTATGTTTACCTGATGAGTGTGCTGGTGTTAATCAGCCTCTACTGCAAAGTAAAGCAAAGAAAAACATACTGGCCAAGATACCTTGGTCTAAAATATCCACAAACTGTTTTCTGGGATGAGATGTTTTCAAGAATGTCCCACTGTATTTCTTTTAATTTAATTTATTATCCAAAAAGATAAAAACAATTAAACAGCTAATTAACATACAAATATTTACTTCCATAAATGTTTTTAATAAGAGAGCACTAGCAGAAGCTGTGTGGGCTCTCTGTGAAGCAGTTTTTAAACCTGAACATAATGTGGTTTCCTGTCCAGGATGAGAAGAGCAACTGCAAAGTTTCCAGTAGCACCAAACACACACACGCTTTTTTTTATGTGACTAGGTATTTACAAAACAAAAAAAGACATCTAGATACAGTATAACAAAAAATATATATTTAAAATGCAGAGATGACATCCATGCATTGAAAATAAAATGTTACATTCTTAAACTTAGATTTTGAAACTACTATAAAAACTTATTTCTGTGAAAATCGTTGCAGGTAATACCTTCAGACATGTTTCTTACCAGTTTTAGTCAGCTAATTCTGTAATTATCTTCACACCAAAAAACATGCTGCTTTTTTGTTCTCTGTGATGAAAATGAGAAAACATACCCACAGGTACAATGTGCACCCACTTCCTGAAAGGCTTGCATATAAGACTCAAACCACAGAACCTTTTGTGGAGATGACCATGCTCACCAATATAGACAATGTTTTGTCTGAGATATTCATTTCTAAAAGTTCCTTAACACTTTGAAAATAGCTTTTTAAAGCAGTTTGCATGTTTGGTGCAAGGACACACAGTATAATCTCTGTGGATTATACTTTCAAATGGACTCCACAACGATACCCAGCAGGCCAGGGAGTTTCCCGTTAGTGGTTTGACTCGTTGGCCTTCCACAATCACATTGCTCACTAAATGAGAGAACAATGTGGTGGATATCAAATCTGCAGTATGTTCTTGAAAGAAGTGAACAACCACAGTAAATGCACTTTAAATGTGCTGAAAGTAAAGACGGTTTAAAAAGTATTTCTGTTTTGAAAAAGAGTTTCTCTACCATCAAAGACAAACAGCATAGACTGACTCATAAAAACGTTTTCAAAATGTTGCAGCATATTTTTTTTGCGTAACAGTGGTTCATTTCAAGCTCTCTTACTCACTATTATGTTAGATCTTCACAGTTTCAGTTTCCTGACTGAAGATAGCAGCTATTTCCTTGTAGCCATTTTCTGACTTACAAAGATTATCAGACCTCTGCTCAAGTAAAGACAGTTAAAATTTACAGAATGGCTAAGAGAAATAATTTTCTTTATCGAATCATGTATTCATATCATGGAGACGGGATGTCATGAATTACGAAGTAAAGTATTGTGAACATTAATATCTCACATTCGACCTACTTTTCTCTATCTTCCTTCAAAATCTCTTAACACATTCAGCATCCTCATGACCATTTCTTTTGTTATGTGCAAAGAAACTTGACATTATCCCTGCTGATACATTTCCAAGTAATCATTTGATTGATCTTATTTTGCTTATTTTTTAAAATTCTTTAAAACTTTGATGATTGATGGAGTTATTCAGTGGAATAATCAGATCTATATTTTTAATGGTAACATCTCGAGATGAATTGACTTTTTAAAATTTTAATTAGTGAGATGTTTTTCAGTCAACAGAAACCTGAAAATCCACCCAGAAGGATTTCCCCAACCAGGTCAGACAGGACTGAGAGTTGGTAATCATATATATTATTGTGTGCTACTATTTTTGTTTAAAATTCCTAAAAAAAATTGCTTGATTTTTCTTCCACTCCAGACTTGTGCTCAGTCCGTAAGTACTTACTTTCCTTATATGTCAGTAACCAGGAGTGAGCCAAAGATTGTAACCACGCAACTGTAAAGAAATCTCAGAAAACTGACCAAGAAGCAAATTTTATTACGTTCATCTTATTAAAAACTTTTCAGTAGAAAACAATCACAAAGACTTAAGCATGAATTCCACATAAATGACTTGAGCTATTCAATAAAATGCAACATATCTTTTTTTTAGTTCAACATGATTGTTTTGACCAAATGTTTTTAATGACTCTGCTGGTTTCACTTACACACAAGCACATTAAAGGTTAGGAAGACAGAAACAGTGACATTACCTAATGAAGTACAACAGAAAAAAGGTTAATCTGCACAGAAATATAGTTTGACCTAATTGGATACCTTAAGACAAAAGATTATGTTTCGGAGGCGCATACTTTGACCCATGATCATTTTATCTTCTGATTTTGGAAAAAATCAGCTCAGGGATATGGTCTACCTGCAAGAAAATATGACAGAGAGCAAAACAAGGCGTTAGACTGGACAGAAAGTGTAAAATGTCTTACTTCAGGTCAACAGTAATGATTTAAACTCTTTTAGCCAGTTATCTTAATCTAATTAAAGCAATTTTCTGATCCACCTACTTATGACCTTGATGGTAATGAAATGTCCCATTGCTTGCACTCCACTATCACATGTAGCTTTACACTGATAACGACCGTCGTCCCTTCTTGCCACACTCATAATCTCCGTCACGACTTCTCTGCGTCTCCAGTTGTAATCACTGATCGTCTCATTGACTGTGGTTAGGTACTGGTCAGGATCAGTCAGCTCATTGCTTTTTTCTTGTTCTTCTACTTTGTGCCACACCACATGTACCACTCCACACTTTATAAAGTCATAATTTGCCTCACAAGATAGTTTGGCTGAGGATCCTCTATAAGGTTCGATGGTCCTTTGAGGGTAACGAACCACCAAGTACTCTGCAACATGAGAAAAGAAAGAATGAATTATAAGGTTTGCACTTGATTTTAGACTTATAATGAGTTCTGTTTATTGCCTTTGCAGAAGCAAAGTATGGGAGTTAGTGCCTATCTGTACACTTATCATAATAAACAATAAATCAATTAACCACAAGGTAAACAAGATCTTAACCAACTGGAACATCGTAGCCAGAACAACCAGTCCTCTCTCCTTCCAGGAGTCAATCTGCTGCTCAGGTTGGATTTACGGAGGAACTGAGTGACATTTCCCTGAGGGCTCAGCTTTACCAGAACAATAAGGCTTGTTCTGGTAAAACTGTTGATCTAGTAGATAGATCTACAAAAACAAGAGTTGAAGCTCATTGTTCTAAACATGAAGATCTGAAATGTGATTCCTGTACCGACGCAAAGGAAAAAACCCATGGTGTGCTCCGCCTTCAGCCTCACTATGACTCTCCACAACCACGACTATGTTTTTTTAATTATTATTATTAAAATTTAGTTTGAACAAAACTATTTTTTATTAAAAATTTGTTTTAATAAAAACAGATATCAGAAGTTTCATCAGGCATTACCTACTTTGTGTGCTCTAAGTCCATTAAAGCTCTTAAAGAACAAGTTTTAAAGAACATTTGCACAGTGTTGAGAAATTTCTGTGATGCTGAAAACGTTTCAAAACCTGATAAACTAATAAACAGCATATAAACAAACAAAAACAAAAATCAAGTACTTATATTGAACATTTATGTTTAAACTCTACGCTAAAATACCCTGAACAAAATTCAGAAACAGATGATTTAACGTGGCCAGTGTAAAATATGAAAATTTCTTTAGAGACTATTGACATTCACACAGGAAAAAAGAAGTGAGAACCTTTACAGCACACAGCTCAAAAAACAAACTCAGTCACTGGTACATTACGTGCTAATTTAGTTTTGGTGTTAACCCACACTTTAAACCAAGATTTAAAAGGAAACACAACTTGAGTTGGTTTGCTAACCCAGCACCACGTCAAATGTGGTGTAAAAATTTATCTCATGATTACCTTTGGTAAAAATACCACATATTTATGTTATTTTATCTTCAGTTATTAATGGTTATTGCTTAAATTTAATTCCCAGACTTAAAAAATAATTTAGGACCAAAGTCAGTTGTAGTTTTTGAAAAATAACATTAAATAAAATAAAGTCAACTCTTTCTTTCATTGCTGTCAATTTTTAAAACTATTTCAAAGCTTCTTTTTACTCACTGGTCTAAAAACCCAGCTGAGACTTGATTTTACTCTGCTTTTATTGGTTTGCAGTAGGTTTGATTTGCTTTATTGTTGTGTTTTATCATGTTTTGCATTTAATTGTAATTATTTTACATTGTTTTGTGTTTAGTTTTGTCCTTATATTTGATGTTTTCTTTCACCTGATTTTCAGCGCTTTGATTCAGCTGTGGCTGCTGTTCAGGTGCTTCATAAATTAAGCTGATGATTAATTTATTTTGTTCAAATTGGATCACAAGTTTTTTGGTCTAATTTAGTTAAAACTTCACAATTTCTCCGACCAAACACAAGATTTTGGTTAAATAAATAAATAAAACAGCAGCTTTATTTGCATGGAACGTGCTGTGGATTAAGCAAATTCATTTTTATTAAGGAAATAAATGATTTTACCACACTGAAACCAACTACAGCTGATTTAAAAAGAAAATCCTAACTCCACAGCACAGAAGGTTGGTAATTTATAGGGAATATGAAAAGCTGAAAACACAACAAATAGGGTACAGAAAGTGTTGAGTGAGAAAAATCTTTGTTAAAACTTTAAGTGGATCATAAAAAAGATTAAACTCAACAGTCTTATGACTGCAAATTCACAAAGTGTTCAAGGCAGGAAATACAAACTTCTTATGGTGGGCTACTAAAATATATTAAAATATGTATTGGTTTTGTCTGTCCCAAGTTAAGAGCAGGGTTATAGATTCACCTTCTAATTCACCTTGCAGCTTACTAAGGTATTCTTATTTGTTTAGCGATGTCCTTTTTTTCTAGAGCCAGAAATGTTGACCTACTTGGTTTATGCTTCACATTATTTCCACCTGTTAGTTTTGCAGTGACATTTGGTCACACATTAATTAAACTTGTATGCAAAATCAATAAAATCCTTGTAAGAATGATTAAGATTTAAAAAGTTATGGAGTAGTTTACATTGATTTTCGGGGTTTTCAATTTTAAATGTCTGAGTATATTTTGTCAGATACAATGAACAATTTTACCTCCTTTTAATATGTTGTTAATCTTTTATTTTACTGTGCTACAATTCCCATACTCTTCCTAAAGCATGTGGTGCTACCTATAAATGCATGAAACAATGATTTTTTTTGAATATTTAGTATCAACAGAGTTTCCTGGTAATTTTTAAAATGTGACTTTTCACTGAAACTTTTATTTTAAAAACTGTGTATATTCTTCTTCAACAGCTACTTTTAGATAACTTGTCTTGTAATTTGGACACTAGTTGTCTTGAATCAGCAATATAGTGTGAGATGAATTTTGAGTAAAAAACTGTTTACTGACCTGTTTCGTCAGCAGACAACAGACTCAAAGTCACCAACAGCAGCAGTGTAGGTCCAGTAAAGACAACCATTTTCTGCACGGAAGATCAAATGAGCGTCAGGTTGAAAAGCAAAGGTTAAAAATAGTGAGCTGTGAACTTTCTGAGTGGAACTGGGTCTGGCTGTATGTGGGTGGGTGTTGAGCAACACTCTGCTGTCTGAGAGCAAAGCTTCTGCATCCGCTCTGACCAACAAAGAGTCTGCTCTATCTTCAAATCGATACTGTTTCCATTTTGCTGCTCCATTTGAAAGTCGCTTTTGCTGAAATACATTTACTGTCTACTGGTTTTTTTTTTTATGTTTAACAGATTAAATTATAATAGCATATTTTAGGTAGCTGCTCCATAAATAACTAAAATGAGAGAATAAAGTATATAAATATGTTTTTTTTTAATTAATTACCTCAGATGTTTGGTTTGTGATTGCTTGCAATCATGGGAAGAAACACTTGAAGTGAAACTTGATATAGACGATAATCATCAATTAAGAACACTTTTCAAGTCTTTTTTGCCACTCGGAGTACTTAATTTTTCAAACTATTAATCCACACATACTTATGCAATTTCCTGTCTCTCATTTTATATATTCAGTCTTATAATAAGAATTAAACTGGCTGAGTTTAATTTGTATTTTTGTTTCCTTGAAACCCATCTTCACCCAACCTAAATATTTATATGCCAATCAAATTTCAGTTACAAATTTATTTAGTTAAATGTCTCATTGAAAGTAAAATATTTTTTTCATGAACAACCATGGCACAGTGGCAGAGACATATAAAACAAATAAAACCCATAATAATTGGTATGACACTAATCCAACTGATCTTTAGCAATAGCAAGCTAACAATAAAATAGAATAGCAGGAATAACCTTAACCAAGCAAACGTTCCTCTTGATGCAAAACTTTTATAGACTATTACAAAAAAAATAAAAAATAAAATAAAAACACAAAATTAAAATTTTGTAAATGATTCCATTAAACAGCAAGTTCTATTCTGACTGGAGAATACCTTAAGACAGGAGAAGACCTTAAGACCTTAAGAGAAGAGGCTTTATGGGTGTGGTACACATTTAAGCACACGGGGAAAGGTGGCAACCGCACAGTTAGAGAATTGTATTGAAAAAAAAAATGCAACAGGAAAATCTTCATAATATCAGAGCAGCATCTGAACAGTTCTGATTGCCAAATGGACCTTCATGAAGCACCGAGTCTTTCCAGCTGAGGGGTTTATTTCTGGATGCTTCATGTGAGCGCTGATCCCCCTGCTGGTCAGAGGTGGTTTAACAGGTACAGATCATTTTATTGACAAGTGAAACACATGGAAATGACTCAAATCA
>NW_006800298.1:444441-445814 GCF_000485575.1 Poecilia formosa | reverse complement strand
TTTAATTCTACTTTTTTCTATTTAATCATAAAAAATCATAGTCAGGCAGAAAGAGAGTTATGCAACAGGGAGAGCAGCATCTCCCTCCTCTCAGAAAGGGAAGTAGAGAGAGAGAGGGGGGGGGAGGTGTTGCGCAACAACAAACATGGCGCCCAACGTGGGGCCACGCCCCTTGAGAAGGGGTAGAGCCCTAGAAAACTAAGCTGGTGAAACAGGAGGAGAGTTCTGGATAGCTCGCTTAGAGTAGTAGCTCTTAAGAAATAGAGTTAGTGGTGACTGATAGGCCATCAGTCACAACCCTTGCAGTAACTGTATGGCATACAGGTGAGGGAAAGCTTCTACTGAGGATAGGCTCGAGTATCCGGACGTGAAGCCAGTAGCCAATAGCCTAGACCCATCCCTGCTCGATAGCTTAAGAGAGGCTTTGGGGGATAGGCAACTCGAAGACAAAGACAATCATGAATGAAGGAAAAGAAGAAGAAGAAGAATCAAAGCTCCAGCAAACATCAAAAGTGGGGCAGGAGAGAAGATGAAGATCGATCCCTGTCTAGATCCCTGTTCCAGTCAGCCCCAGTGAGAGTGATTCTGTATGGGGAGGGATTTGAGACATGGACTCGAGTGAATCAAAGGAAGGTTGTCTTTGTTGGAATCGAGAAGTGGGACAGTTCTCCCAAGAGAAGGGAGGTCCCAGAAGAGCACGTGTATGAGGTCGTGCGAGGAGTGCATGAGGCCCTAGAACATGCAGGCGTACGGTCTACACGTGAGGAACTGGTGGAACAAGACCTTTGGACGTCCCTTCAGACCATCCGATGCAGCTGTGGGACTGTGAGTATGTGGTCCATACGCAGGGCTCCCAGGGCAGCGGATGGAAGGGTTGTTCATCAAAGAGCACATTACCTAGAGGGTTCAGTCTGCATGGATGTAGCAGGCCCCATGGATAACAGAAAAGAGAGGTCAGGAGTACCTCTTGGTGCTGATGGACATGGTGTAACAGTGACAGCTGTAAAAGAGCAGGTCTTCCCCTGCAGGGAAACTCCGTTCACGTCACGGAAAGCAGGGAGGTGAAGGCGCTTCTCCTTTTTGCCCAGGAAGGGAAAGGGGTAGTTGCAGTTTGCAGTGTCATTGAAAACAGGGCAGAAAGTTTGGATTAAAGCTCAAGATTGGCCTGTAGTCACGGTGATCAAGCTGAAATTCAATGGAATGGATTGTGTGAAGCAAGTACTGCACTGCAAAACAGTACTATTAAGGAGGAAAGGGGTCCACAAGGTCCGTGCTCAAGCCAGTTCTTAGCTAAAGCGAACCAGAACATTGCAAGAATAAAGCAACATGCCATCACGTGTTAGATTTTCCCCTATTGCAGGATGATTGCCATT
>NW_006800298.1:383698-442807 GCF_000485575.1 Poecilia formosa | reverse complement strand
AATCTGATACTGTCAAATAAATAATTTGTTTAAGTTTTAGATTTCATTAACGGTTCCTATTACAAACAAAACACATTATAGAAAGGGTAATTGACTTAATGTGAAAAATCACAAGTTTTTAGCAAATTTAGTTTAACTTTGCCTGATTTAATGAGGTACCATAAGAATCTGATTCCCTCCTACTATTAAATCTCACTTAAATAGTTTATATCCTCATTTTAAGCTAGCTTCTAGCTTGTTTGTCTCAGATTTTTTCATGGAAGTCCTGGTTTCAGTCATTGAAATTAACAATAGTGTAGAATCAGCAGAGAAAATCACTATGCCTGAATTTGTGTTGTGAGGCAGAAGAGACAAAACCTCATTCTGAGAATTACCAAAAGCCTTTTTCACCTACCTGGTACACAAAACTAACATTCACAACAGAGGACCTGGCTCCAAGAGACCAGGCTTTTCTCCATCCCAGGTCCCCAGCATAATGACAAAACAGGAAGACTGCAGATTCCACAATAATGTGTAATCAGAGCATTTTGGGATTTAGAAACTGAAATCATAAAGTTTATAGTGTTAAACAAAGGAGAGCAACGTTATAAAACGAGGTGTGGAAAATTACTGCATACTCTGTATGATGACATGCCAGCACTTACTTCATCACTATCTGACACCAAAATGCCCAAACGGCTTGCCTCTACCGCAGAGTTTTATTAGATCTACAAAAAGCAGTTGTAGATCTAATAAACTCCACCAAGCCTGAACAGCTCAACAATATCATACAGCAATAAAATTTTACATGACAAAGGGCAGATACAGTTATAATTTAACAAATACTCCCTTCTATATCAGATTTAATGTATTTAAAGCTTACGCATATTTGTTCTTTGTCTTCTAATGATGTACATTTGGCTGTCTGCTATGTTTTTAGTGATTTTACTTAATGTACCTTTGATGCACTGTATTGTAATAGACTAAGAGTGTAAGACTGCTAAGACTTTTACACCACTAGTGATAGAAAATAAAGCAACCCATAATAACAGAGGTTCAGGATATGAAGTCATAAGGGAAGTATATGTGCACGTCTGTGTGGTACAGGATGTGTTTTTTGTAGGTGCAATGAATACACTTTATGTCTCTACGTTGCCATGAAACAGTACACTCACTGCTAACGTTGTTTGCAGCGAAATTGTTGAAAATTCTGCTAATTAAGATTACACCCAGGTTCCCTTTGAGAATAGCCTGCAACGTATCATCAAAAATGTGTTTCTAATCAAAAACTAAAGATTAAACATGTAGTATTTTTCTACTTATTCAAAGATCCTTAACCTGAAAAAGTTGCTCGTATAGAAACCGCACCCTACCTCCATGTTTCTAAAGAAAGTTTAAGGTGTTTGGTGAATTCCCTGTCAGTGAACCACATTTTATTTCCATAGTATATTTTTAAGATCAGCCATATATTACTTTGCAACATGTGACCTATTTTTTTCCACTGCACTGTAACCAGCTGGCTTAAAAAAAGGGCGAGTGATAGTTGCATCACTGGACACTCAGGCAGAACTTCTTCTAGCCACTGAGCCAAGACCATCAGAAGATGGAGGGTCATGAATACATGAATTCACTATCCAACAGATCAATGGAGAGACGGAGATGTTCTTTAGGTGAGAATTTCTTAAATATGTCTCATTACAATTTCTAATTCTAAGGTGATGCAGGATACAGCAGAATTTAACATTTGACTTGCAATCACATAACAAGCTGCACACAGGATTCATCACGCCATATATTAATCATTGTGTATTTGTTCCTTTTTGACTTTTTCTGCCTAACATATACACAATGTAGGAATGTTTTCTTTAACTCAAATCAATATTTGATTTTTACTAAATATATGTTTTGTTTTGTTTTGTTTTTTTGTTTAATATGGCTCCAGTTCCAAACACACCTAAAGGAAAATTATTGAAAGTGGTTGGCTTATTAGAATACCTGGGAAGTTGAAAAAAAAAAACACAGTTTCTAATGTTTTGGCTGAGGTTTGTGCAATTAATAAGACTATTTAATCATATTCTTGTTTCAAAAATCTCAGGAATCTGAATGTAATTAGCAACCTCGTTGCTTTGATTAATTTTTTAAGAGACATCCAACAGTATATCTCAATGTTTGAGACCAAACTAATGTTATTATTAGACAAAGAATACTTGAGTAAATAAAAAATATAAATTTCAAATAATAATTTTATTTATTTAAGGAAAAATGTTTCCAAACCACATTTGAATCTGCTTTTTGTCATACTCAGGTTACTCTGAGTGTATCTCTGAGTGTCAGAAGAATAATCTTCTGAATTAAAGATTTTTGTTTGGTGATTTGAAATGTTCAAATGTGACAAAAAAGCAAAAAAAAAAGATTAAGTCTGAAAGGGGACAAATACATTTTCATGGAACTGTATGTAAGTGTGTAAATATGGAAATTTATTCATGTGTTTTAAGGATGACCTTTATTTATTTACTCAGTAGGATGAGTATTTATCTTGCAATCCCAGAGTTGTTGATGCAATTGTAGCTTCCTCCAGAGCTACATTAATATACCCGTAAGTAACGCAGTTGGTAGAAAAATATTTTGGAATAAAATCATTAAACTTCTGAGCGTTCACATCTATTCTACGGCTCCTCAGTCTGTCAACTGTACTATCCAAAACCTAACATGTAGAAACAACTAAAAGTACAACTGTAGTTCTCATCAGATGTATGTATCTAATACATGTTGTGCTTCTTGTGTTTCTTATAGGACGATCAAAAGTCTACCAGCTGATTGGAGTCAGCTTTGTCCTGTTGTGCATCACACAATCAGCTCTCAACGTTTACCTTTGGTATCAATCCGGTGAGAAGGCGAACACACTCTAACCTGACACCTGGCATCATACATTGATATTTTCGTAGCAGTAACCTCTAGTTGCTGTTAGGATCCGTTGTTCTTTTCTCTGTTTTCCACCAGTTTTATTCTCTTCTGTGTTGTATGTGAGGGTGGATCCTCTGTGTATCTCTGTAGCTGTGTCTCCATTACAAATTTGAGCAAAACTTGTCTATTCTGCTAATGTTGAAAAAAAAAAAACATAATTATGTGTAATAATGATAATAATAATTCATGGGATAAGTCATTAAAAATCATGCTGCGCCATCATCCTCTTACCACTTCCTATTGTCTTCTTCAACTTTGAAAGTACAATCCACATTATTTTGGAAAAAAGGGTAACAACTGTAAAACGACTGAGATGACTGCAAAGATAAAAACCCAATAAGAATAGCAATAATAATAAAACAAGAAATGTTGTGTTTTTAGGCAGAATGTGGAAAGGTTAAGGTGTCTTAGCCTTTTGAAGCATATTGCACACTATAAAGTTGTGTTCATGAATGAATAAAGCAAAAATGTTCGTAAGAACACAATTAAATTTATTGTAAAGAGCAGATTTGTACTATGTGGTCTTTTAATGGAAAAGCAGCTTATGCAACTCCAGCAATCACTAATCAGTAACAACAGACAAGGCTATAAATCAATAAAGTAAAAAAAAAAAAAAACTGCCTTATTGTTGAAACCAAAGGCTGTGGACCATGAGGGATGGAAATAAGTTAAAATGGAAATAACATGGTTTGTTTACAGAAGCTGTTCTTCCATATCAGACATGATATTGTTAATATCTTCACTTTATTCATAGCAAAACCACATTTTATAAATATAATTTCCAAATTATCTTAGCTTTTCTTCAGTGGTACCAGATACAGTACAATAAATCTATTCTCTTTACATTTCCAGTTGGAATTTCAAAAAGTATGAATGTCTCAGCATGCAATGTCACCTTGCTGGAAGAATTTCCAGCTCTTCCTTCAGAGAGAGAACAATTTCTTGAAAAAAATGACCAACATCTCAAACAAATAGACAAACTGCTTCAGGAGAAAAATGAGCTGCTTGAGAAGAACAAACAACTTCATCAGGATCGAGTCAGTCTGAATGGGAAAAACAAGCTACTGGAACAAGAAAAAGATCAGCTGTTCAATGAGAAAAGAGAACTGCTTCAAAATAAAGACAAACTGGAAAATGAAACAAAAAAATTGCTGCAGGAGAACAAACTACTAAATGAAGAAAAAATCAAAGTGAATCTAAAGAAGAATCGACTTCGCCAATGGTATAAGCAACTAAAACAACAAAAAGACGAGTTGGCTAAAGATAAAAACGAACTGCTTCAAAACAAACTTGAACTGGAAAAGAAGAAAAATGAGCTACTTCAGGAGAACAAGCAACTAATACAAGAAGAATGCAATCTGTATCAAGAGAAATTGAAATTACAGGAAGAGAAGGATTTACTAGAAAGGAAAAACAGAGAACTGGAAGATAAAATAGTGGAAAAAGAAAATCAGATATCAGAACTGCTAAGTATGATCCTTTATTGAACATTTTTTAAATGAGACATGCATTTGTTTTTTTCACAAAAAATATACATCTTCTACCATCTTGAATTAGAACCTGGTTTAAAGATATTTTTCTGTAAATTACAAAAAAAATACAATTTACTTGATTTGTTTCCTACAGTTTTTCATGCTGTACTTTGACTACTTATTAATTAATTAATGTTAAAGCACTTTAATACCTTATTTTGTCCTAATTTTGTCATTGATTTGATAGGGAAGGTCAATAAGCCAAAGTGTCCGCCAGGATGGCAGAGGTTCATGTCGAGTTGCTACCAACTTTCTACTGAGGCAAACACCTGGATGTACGCCAAACAAAACTGTGAGAGCAAAGGAGCTCAACTCATGATGCTGAATGACGAAACAGAACAGGTATCTGTTCAAATATGCAGAAGTTAAAACTGATTCTGTTTGCTTACTTAGTTCAGTCGATGTGTATTTTTTATAATACAGTTGTTCATTTTGAAGAAAATGTTCCCACAGTAAATTGAACAGTGACTCTGAGTGTTTATGGTTGATATTTCTGCGTTACATAAACATCATAGTTTGGTGTTTCATCCATGATTCTTCCCAACAGAGGCCTTTCATTGGAGGAGTGTTAAAAATCTGGATCGGCCTGTATGGTCAAATACAGAATAATACCTTCATTTGGTATCTGATGGGGATAGATGGAAGACTGCTGAAATCAGGGTAAACTCTTCCTCTGTGTCTGTCATCCATAATATGTCTCTCCATTTTATGCTTTAAAACTCCGTGACTCATTAAATGAGATGGATTTAATGCATTTGAAACTAACTCAAGTTAGATGGATTTTGAGATTTGGATTAATGAAAAAAACTCAGTAAATAAGTAAAATTAACAGACTGACACTTTCATGTTTATGTCTTGAATGCTGAACACCTTTATCATGACACATTCAATAATTCACATCAAGTCACTCATTTAAAATATGTCGATTAATTGATTTCCTTATGAAAAATCATTCCACTTATTTTTGTTGTCTCTGTTTCCAGTGGACCAAACAATCCAAAGCCACAATTCTGGACTAGCTTCCCCCAAAGTTGTGTTTACATCGATCAGAGTCTTCCATGCATGAAGACTTGGTCGATGGGCAGCTGTATGGAAAAATTCTATTGGATCTGTGAAACACCAATGGTTGTAGATCTACTGGAGATGTGAAGAAATCGATCATTTCTAAACAACCCAGCCAAACTTTTATTTTAAACACATTGTATTTACTTCCTGTCATTGTTGGCTGAACAGACCAAACTCAGCCCAGATACTCATTATTACCAATACTTCTTTATTTATTTAATTTTTTCTTAGTGGATACAATTGCCTCAGTTACTATATTTTTGACCTTGTGTCCGTTGGGACACAAACTGCCTGATACCCCCCTTTAAGGTTTGTAATATAAAGTTCACAATTTAAATGGTAAAAAAATAAATAAATAAAAAATACTCTTACTGGTTGATTTCCCAAGAGCAAATGTTTCATCATTTGAGGTGTTTGGTAAATTTCCTGCCAGTCATCTGATAGTTACTTCCTGTCAATATATTTTTATGTGTTTTTTCTTTTTCTTTTCCTATTTCTGGTGACAAAAATGTAATTTTTGTGCAACAGCAAATAAGACATGATGACTTTTCTGACCCCACACTAATATCAGGGAGACTTCAACTGCTAGAGCAGTCAAAGCAGAACCTTTCCTAGGGCATAAGAGTATCAGTGCTATAAGAATGGAAGTAGGAAACTATGCAAATGTACCAGTCAACAGAGGGATGGACGAGGTTAGAGGTCAGAATATTTTGGTTTCTTTGTGTGTTGTAATTATTTACATTCTTGTCGGTTTTATAAAATAAATAGAAAGTTTTTTTTTTCTTGGCTCTTGGTCTAAGAAGTAAGAAATCAAGAAATATATATGTATATATATATAGTATCATACATTTGTCAATAACTGTTTTTTTTATTTGTTGTTATTGTGTTTTATCAATCCTGTCATTAATCCAAGCAGACTTGTGTGAGAATTTGTGACATCATGTATTTGACAAATGTTGATATGAACTATGTGATGTGTGCTTAGACCTACAATAGTCAAATATCACTGTTACGACTGGCTCAAGGTCATAACAAAACGGGAGATTAACGGGACATTTAACCAATACAATATATACAAATTTGGCGAGCTGAGTTCATTTTTGTTTCATACCCGAGTCTATAAAACGCCTTCAGAACTCTTTCTGAAATTATTAATCTTCCATTGCTTTTGAGACTATACAACACCATGTTGAAATATGCAATATTTATATTCCATTTTCATTTATTGGTAATTATACAAAATTCTGTTATTTTTTAAGCTTTACAAAACACTTTCTTCATACCGTAAGTCTTGATAGTTCTCCTTAACCTTGAGCAAGTTTAAAAAGTGTCTTTAACTAGTTTTTTAATCAGCTCAGAATTAGACATCACATCTTATTCTATCCAGACTGATGAGAATCTCACTGGAAATATCAATAAATCACCATACTTCTAATGATATTTAGCTGGCTAAGGTAGAGCTAGCCATTTGATCTATGAATATTAACAACGGAAAGAAATTTTCAAAAGTAAATAACACTTTTATCTTGAATGAACATAGTTGGTTCTTGATTTTTCTTTTTCTTGCAGAAACTCCTAACATTCTTCCTCTTGTTGGAGTCAGCTTTTTACTGGTGTGTATCATACAATCAGCTCTCCACATTTATTTTTGGCAGCAACAAGGTGAGCATCAGCATACACTTCCTGCTTTACAAACACATTACATAATTTTAAAAGGGTTCTCGTGAATGATAACTCAGTTGTCTCTTTTTCTTTTAATTAATCATGAATGTCATAGAAATTGGCATCTTTTGAGTAAAATGATACAACTTCAATGTTTTTGAATCAATAAGAATTGCCTTGCCAAGCTACACGTTCACTAATATTTGATCAAGTGGCCTTTGGTGTTTGTAGCCACCAACAAGCAACAATACCGATATTTTCCACTGATTTGCAAAATGTTTTAAAATGTACCTTAAATAATGAATGTTTCTTTGTTCCTCTAGTTGGGTTTTCTAGTCTTTAATGTCTCAGAATGCAATGCCACCTTGCTATCAGAAAATGATGTCCTATTTTCTATGCTGTGCTATGTGTCCTAGCTGCATTGCCCCACTTGCCATCACCCCCAGATTGCCCCCCAGTAACTCCCCCAGTGTGCCCCCCAATAACTCCTGCAGTATGTTCCCAAGTAACTTCCCCACTATGCCCCCCTGGATGGCACTCATTGAAGGGAAGCTGCTACTGGCTTTCTTGTACGCAAAGGACGTGGTTGCATGCTAGGACCAGATGTGAGTCGAACGGCGCGGATCTCGTGATTATCAATGATGAAACAGAATGGGTATGAAAATCTTTCTATGTTTTTTAATCAGATGAACAGAGCAAACCTGCTGATAAGATTGCAGTGGTGTCAAATTATTCTAAATCATCAGCAAGAATAAAAAATTCATTGGTCACTTTATTGTGTACATCTTTCTATTACTGGTGTTCAAAATGACTTAAAAACCCCTTTCACAACATTGTAATGCTCTGTTGAAATTCCAGTGAGTTGTTTTCATTGTGACTAGAAGCCTAAATGCATCTAGTTGAACCAACTTCATTGAATTGCTTGAATTGGTTACAAGTAATTCAACTAAGCTTATCCAACTTAATTTATTAAGTTTAACCAACTCAAGTTTTGTCTATCCAACTCAATTTATTATATCTACCCAACTAAATTTACTAAGTTTATCCAACTCAATGTATTATAATCATCTAACTCAATTATATAAGTACATCCAATCAATTTATTAAGTTTTTAAACTGCATTCATTAGGTGTGCTTAAAATTTCAAATTTATGTCAGTCTTAATCAAATAATTTAGTTTACTTCAAATAAAAAAATAAATTAAGATGGGTAAACTATTTTCTTTTTTCAGTTTACAGGATCTTTGAAAAACTAAAATAACATGTTAAAACATAAATATAAAATAATTTAAATTCTAGCTGTATTGCAAGTACAATGTGACTGATAATGTAATTTTGGATATTTTATTTTATTCTTTTTACTTTGGAACAACTTAAAAGTTTGAGATGACTTTCTGTAGAACTTAGTTAAAGAGATTTTAATTATTTATTAGAAAAAATATGATTTGAGGAAGAGTGACTTAATTTGTCATGTTAAACATGCTTACTGAATTAAGTTATAAAAACTTAATAAATTGAGTTGGATGATCATAATATACTGAGTTGGTCAGACAGGATGCAAAACTGGCATTGAACTCAATTGCTTCAAGTAAAGTCAAAGTAAAAAGTTATTTTAAGTTAATTAAGTGAATTTAAGTTAACTGAACACAAAAACGTTAGTTGTCATCACATAACCAAATGAATTAAGTGAGATTAATGTAAATAAGTCCATAAAATGAACTACAGTCAAAAGCACTTTTTAGAGTGTGCATGTATGCTGGCTAATACAACATTTTTGTCAACTTATAAATGCAATTGAAAGGGTGTACCTAATACAGTGGCCAGTGAGTCTATGCAACATCTCTGTCTCATTTCTGCCAGATTTGACTCATGTAATGATTTTATTAGATTCAAGCATTTCAGCTGTCCTTCTGTCCAAACAGAGTTTCTTGTCCGGTCTTGTGGAAACGAGCAGCACATGGATTGGCTTAAATGTTAAACACAATAACTACTCTCAGTCTCTGAAGTGGGTGGATGGAAGCGAAATGACCTTTAGGTAAAACTGACTCACAGTGGATGGTCACTCTAAAAATTACTTTGACAGTGAGTGTTGGACATTATGCTGAAGTATTTTGGACTAGCTTTATTTTTCAGAGTTAAATTAGCAAATTTATAAAATGATTCATTTCTGTAAACAAAGGTGGGAGTTGAAGGTAGGGTACAGGAAATGTTCATGAGGTATTTAGCATAACTTGGCAGAACAAACTGTCTTCCATGCAGATCAGAATTACAATTTTTTTGTGTTTTCCCACACATCTGAAAATCCAAATATGTCAAATAATTATTAAGTATTGAATGATAATATTTGAGCATAAGATTTCTTACTGTTTTTTCTTCTCTTATGGTTGCAGACCCAATAACCATTTTTACCAAGGGACCAGTCAGGAGAGTTGCATGTACATGAATGCAAGTGTGTACTCCTCAAGCGTTTGCGACCAAAAACGTGGTTGGATCTGTGAGATGAAGTTGAATAAATAGTCCTACTTGTGTGCATAAGTAAAAATGTTTTTGCCAAGAAATTTTCCACTTATTTTATGCAGAGACTTATTCCATCCCCAACCTTAGCAATAATCATTTCCTGGGTGTTTAATGTCTGTTTTAATAATGTTTTTTATCATTGCAGAAAGTAGCTGTAGACCTTTTTGTTTTTGTCTGTTATACTTTTTTTCTGAATTATAAGCTGTTTTGATAATAGGTAATTGCTGGCACATGTCTAATCAAAAATATTTGGTAAAACAATATGGAAAAGTTTATCACAAACTATTATTTTTGATAACATTTAGAACAAAGATTAAATTAGACCTTCCTCAAAATTCTACTCTCAAGCCACTTTTACTTATCAGCTTATTCTCAATTTCAGTTTGTATTTTAGTGAAACATTAAAAATGGCACAAAATATGCACCAGAAAGAAAATCTTAAATGCAAACGCAGTAGAAAAGTGTCAAGTTTTTGTGTTACTGGTTGCTGTCCACTAGAGGGTGCTGTTGTTCAGTGTTACTTAATACTTCTAGGTTTCAAACAGAAAGAAAAATCCCTGTACCTATTTTGTAAATATCATAATGCTTGTATTTTAATTGGCTGTATCACAAACTCAAACTGTTTTGGTCTATTCTTTAAGTCTGTACAACAACATGCCTTAATTCAACAGTTTTGACTCTTCTCTTGCTTATATAAATAACCATAACACTGTTGATGATGCATTTTCCTACTGAAATATATGAGATAATAAACAATTTGAATGCAAATTAATTAAATTAAAAGATCTTGATTTTTTTATTTTATTTTATTTTATTTTTTACAAATAAACTCAACAGTGGAGCATACATTTGTACTCTGTCCCTTTTAATTCTATGCTCCTTATTAAAATGCTGTGTGACCACTTACATTAAGAAGTGACCTAATGGGTGAAACGCAGTTTAGTTTCAATACAAATCCAACTTACCTGTCATTCTCAGCTATGAAACAATAGAAAACAAACAGTATCATAAAGGTTTTTCTATTTTTAATCCTTAAAATGATGTAAAAACCATATTTTTCCCCTTTCCATTCAATATTTTTTTAAACGTATGAAACACCCAATAAATACTTAAAAAGTTGAGGGTTTTATATGACAAAATGTGAAATAATTAAAGGTGTAGGTATACTTTTGCCAACCAACGTAATTAAAGATCATATTTCGTCGCTAAGAACCATAATTTTTGTTGACAAAAAGTTTTAGAAAATTGCTTTAGTCTATATATCTACCAAAGATGTTCTTTAGAATAACAGTTGTTTTTCATCTTAAGCAGGTATTAGTAGATAACAACATGTCCTTGTTTGCCATTCTCTCATCAGGAAACAGATAGCAAAGAGATTTTCTGCCTTGCAACAAGGTTAATGATACAGCACAACAGTTCAAGAGGCTATATAGAGTTATGTAACATCCTCAACAGTGACTTTTTCAAATTTATTCACAGCAAAACTAACATTTTTTAGTCTTAATAATTATGTCCAGGGAATATGAGAAGTCAATTATAAACAATGGTAATGTAAACAAGAAAGTAATAGGTTTATCACAGAACAGAAAAGGATCTGAATGCTTTAAATAATTCATTCATTCATTGTTACTCTTATTATTTTCAGGAGCTGAATGAAAGAAGAAAGAATGAAAGACGTTTGTGTTTATAAATTCAGCTTCTCATGACCAACTACAAAACATTAGTGACATTGCATTTGTGAAAAGGGTAGATGGTAAATGACATCTATTGATAACAGATCAACCTCCATGAACTTTAAATAAAATTACAACGAGTTCCACTGGCAGATTAATTCACTTATAACAAGACATTTTTCCCATGTTATAAGTGAAATAATCTGTCTGTGAAATTAGTAGTTTTTCATTAATATTAAGAAACTATTGACCTAAGACAAACTCATGTTTTGCTAAAAAAGTTCCTTGTAAGTTAGCTTTGTCTTAATTTTGGTCTCTTAATTTTCTTTATAAATTACATCAAAAACACTTGGTAAGATTTTGTTTTTTCGCAGTGCAGAAAACCTTTTCTTTGGCAACAATGGCTGATGTTGGTAGTACAATGAGCCATTTTACACACTAACTATGAGGGAAAATCCTTAGTAATTCTTGGTTTTGTAAAACTTTGCCCTGGTTATCTAACTTGGAAAAAAAGAAGGAAAAGTGGTCCCAGAGAATCCTTATTGTTTTTTTCTTCTTCTGTACTCTCACGTTAATTTTCCTTTCTTTCCAAACAATTGAGGCATTTAGTTGGTGATCATATCAGAACCACTTTTACAGCTGTTTCAGTGGAGTGAGAGCTAATTAAGTTAAAGAGAATACAATCTGGTTTTCTTCGGCTGTGAAAGCCACCAGTGTCTGACTGGTATGTACAACTCACAAAACACTTCATTTCTCAGTTTAACCATTTAGTTGACACTGTCCTCATCCTCTTACCTTACGCTCACAGAGGACATGAGGTATGAGGGTTTCACTTCTCAGACTGAAAACATTACAAATTGAGAAACTGAACCAAGCTGGCTACATTTTACTAGAGTTTTGCTCCATGTTTTCAGTGTGCAGAAACCACATGAGAGCTGGAGGCTTTTATGATATATGAAAAACATAAAAAAACCAACCTCTGCAGCCTAAAGAATGTCAGAATGTGTTATCTTAAATTGTTCATATTTTTATTATGTGTTTGAGTTTTCAAAGTGCTTACAAGTTATTGTTATATGCCAAATCTTTTGCTATTTAGTTTTCATATTGTATGCATACATTTACTTAAATTAGGAAGATGGAAAGTTGAAAATAATGCTTTTACAGCACAAATGCAGAATTATACCTCTGTCAAGCTGCTTTGGATTCAATGTACTTGAGTTTTCTGCTCAGAGGTCAGAAGGTTCTCAGTTTGGAGAAAGTCTATGAGTAATGACGGGACACTGCAGACTGTTGTGTCCTCTCTAAAACCCTTCGACATATCCTTTATTCAGATAAATCACCATAATCCCACAGAGCCTAAAACATGCTGATATTCTTTAGGCTGCAGAGGTTATATTGTTCTCTCACCCTGCTTTGTGTGACAAGGTGAAGTGAGTGACTGCACACAAGCTCTAAAATGTAGTCATTTTACATAGGAAAATCCAAGCTCTTCTTTAACAACACTGGTATGTTAGCCACTGCTTTCATTAATAAACTACAGATAAAGCCCCTTCCTAATCAACAAAAAGCCCAATGATGTAATGACAGCATTACTATATCTCAAGCTCTGCTGCACTGATAAAGATTTACTAACCTGGTAAGTTGATTCTTAAAACTGAAAGTGAAACTCACTATCTTACCTACTTTCAGATCAATTTGTCAAATTCTTATCTCATCACTTCTAACATTGAAATTACATTACAGGACAGTCAGTTTGATCTTAAATATAAAACACAAGAGACGGTAACATCTGATTGAATATAGCGTACCATATCATGACACAACATAAGTTACAAATTCCACACCATTGATCCAATACACACACTATTCAGAACATTAGTACATTAACAATGACACACATATGCCAAAGACATGAGAGGAGGTGATATTTTAAAAAATTTACATAATGTTGTCATTTTTATTAATGCTTCCAAAATGATAGAGTAGTCTGAATGTCTTGCTTGGCTTAAAATATTTAAAATATGAAAAGTACGGTAACCTGACTCAAAATTTATACATTTATATCAAGTGTTTTATTTATCAGACTGTTAAATTATGAATTACACATTAAAATTAGTCTGTAAGCCTTTAAAGTACATTTTAATCTTATTTCTGTTTGTACAATATGTAAACCCAAGAGAGTTGCATAAATCATTTTTTATTAAGCTAGACTTTGTGTGAAATATATTGTCTAAAATATGCAAGCCAATGTCTGTTTCAACACATAAAAAGTACCTTCTATTTGTGCTACTTAAAAAAACAAAAACAACAATAAAACATTTATGTCAATATTATTTGATATAAATTAGGAGGTAATTTGTCTGTGTATTTCAAACATGACCTTTGGGCTTTCAATGGAATTCAAAAAGATGCATGAAAGTGCAGCATTATAAGCTCCTGCTTATGAGAACTATATAATGGAGTAGGAAGCGTTTGCCTCATGAGACTCATAGCTGCAAACCAACACGAGTTTCTCGTTGAACATCATGCTCCAGTTTTCAGTAGAAACCTAATGTCTGCCATTGCACGTGTTTGCCCAGAGAAGGTAGTGGACAGTCCTGATAGCAGTGCTGAGGCCTTTTGTGAGAGAAAAGCTTCCAGACATCTGGATTGTTTGAGCAGCTCCATTAGCATCAGCCCTTGAGGTGTGCAGGCACATGATGTTGGTTACGCAACCTGTAAAAAGTCACCTCAGGCTCCTGTCTTTCACTCTTTGAGCACTCAGAGCCATTTCCTCTGATGGGCAAACCTGAACAGAAAGCGTGCCATGCTAATAAAAACAAGAGGCCCGCTTTTATTGAAAGCCTTTTGTATATTTGGAATATTTGGAGCTATTAAGATTCTGCATGTTTTTTTTTTTTTTTGTTTTTTTTTGTTAGTTTGTCCTACTCTTTGGTATATCAAGTCTGTCATCTAATTATGTCAGTATAATTAGATGAAGACAGTGTCAAATGTTTTCACCACAAAACCCTAGGAAGCTGAGTTTTAATCAGAACAAATAAAAATACAAAAATCACAATCATTGCTTTAAATTTACGATTTTTTAGGTTTGAAAAACAAATAATAAGCAGCATATTTATGCTTAATTCAGAAGTAGGGCCATTGATATGAAGTGTTCTGTCCTGAAACACTTACAAGCAGCCATATTTACTGAAATACCTTCCATCTGCAATTAGTGCAGGAGATATTCACCTCTGGACTTTATAATATGAATTTAGAGTGTCTAATATGGGCAACCGCCCAGGGCGGCATCTTGTTTCCCACTCTACACATGAAGTTGTTGCAGAACTGGAGAACTCCTTCAGTAACAGATTGCTGCATCCTTGGTGCACAGCTAGTTTGGACAATTATTGACTATATTATATATTTAATGTAAAGCACTTTGAAGTGCTTTTGCTGAAATGAGATACAAATAAACTTGATTGATTGATAAATGTAGAAATCATTTAGAATAGAAACCTGAAAAATCTAGGAAACAATTCCACTTATTTTTGAGAACAGGAGTTTGAAAGAACTCGGTAGGAGGTGTAGTTGTTTCAGCTGGAGGAGGCACTGATCACCCCTCATACAGTCCGCTGCCTCGCTGAAGGGGGCGGTCCCGGTCTGAAGCGGAGCTCTCCGGTCAGCTCAGTTTGTTTCGTTAGCTCGGTGCGGAGTGAGAGCGGAGCAGAAGTGAGACGCTGCTGCGCGATCTGACGGACAGAAACAAGCATGTTCCTCCAGGAATATCATTTATTTTAGGCTGATGATTCCCATCTGAAGCGGTGATTGCAGCTGGCGACCTGGGGAGACAGATGAGTCTGCGGTGTCTCTGGTGGTTCTAACGAGTCTTTGTTCGGCTGAGGCATCTCTCCTTCACCTCCAACATGGACCGTTCAGAGAAGGAGCACAGGTCAGACGACGAGGCTGACTATGAAGACGAGGAGGTGGACCCCAGAATACAGGTATCATCTTCCCTTCTTTTGCTTTTTGCTGGTTTTATTTCATAGACTAATTGTTTCCCAGCCATCTGTGTCCCCTGCAGCTGCCTGCAAAGTCCAACCTTACATCAGCCTCTAAGTCAGACAAATTATGGACTTCAGCTTGTTAAATGTTTGTAGTCTTTCGGTTTTCATCTCCAGATGGTTGACCATTATACCAATAGGATGTAAATCACTGTTCAAAGATAGGGCAGCTGTTTTACAAGTAAAGCTAAATAAATGTAAGAATTAACAAGATTATTAAACCAACCAATCAAGTTTTGCAGAGAACAAGCAACAAGGCAGTTCAAAGTGCTCTACATCATAAAAACACAAAAACACTTAAGACCGCACAGTCAATTGTGTTCCAACACCATGATGCAAAACCCAATAATACAGCACAAAGGTCCTGGGTTTGAATCCAGATCTGGTGTTTGGTTGTTATGTATGCATGGTTTCTCTCTGGGTACTCCAGCTTCCTCCCGCAATGTCTGTGTTTCTTTGTCCTGTGTCTTTTGTCATGGATTGGTGACCTGTTCTGCATGTTCCCCAGACCTCCCCCAATAGATACTAGAAATTAGCATCATCCATCTATCCAGGGTCAGTCTGTTTGTCCATGGTTAAAGTCTGGCTCTTTGTCATAGGTTCATAGTGAACTTTGGTCCTTTTTGATTTAAAACAAAATTGACTGAAAAATCCTCAGAATTTGGGAGATACAAAATGTGTTGGGCTTACACAAACAGCTGCTGCTGTCTGAGAGGGGGAATAAATATAGACATCAAATATTATTCTGGATATTTTCATGTTTCATGTTTCTATTTTTGAGGGTTACAGCCAGTGACATCATCACCAATCAAGTGACTGGACTCGAAATCGGCAGCTGTAGATTCACTGATAGTAAAGTTTAAATATGATCGACTTGTACTATTGGCACTGCTAAATAGATTAATCTTATTTCATAGTACATGTTGTTTATTATTGTGCTCTAAAGCTGCACAATATATTGAATTGCATTAGTCATACCAACATATATGTGTGAACATTAAATCTTAACGAGCCACCATTTCTGAATATAGATATTGAAATCGGCCAGTTTTCCCTGGATTGGCTCAGACTGATGATCTGCAGTTCAAACCTGGGAAAAAATCCCCAAATTTTTCTTCTTGATTAAACTTATAGAAAAAATCTTAGGTGATGCTGCCTTTGTTTTCTGTTTGATTCAAAACTACCACTCATAAAAGAAGGTTTTGTGTATGTTGTAGTTGAAAAGCAAATAAAGCCAGTCTGCAGTCAGATCTCAAAGAAAGCTTTGAATTGGTATTGGTGAGGAAAAGCTTGATTGCTGTTTCTGTAGTAAGCAATTACTGTTCTGCTTAGTCATGGTGGACGAGAACTTTAAAACTGAATATTCCTACAATACCTAACTTTGTTTATATGATTCTTTGTCAGTGCATTCAATAGATCTTTCTATCTTTAGTTACTCTTTGTAGTTCCATCGGCAACATATTTTCTTGTGTTTTATGATAGATGTTGCCATCTGTCTTTTTTCTTTATTTCGTGGTATTTAAAGCAGAACTGTCTTATCTCTTCTAGGGGGAGCTGGAGAAACTAAATCAATCCACCGACGACATCAACAGATGTGAGACGGAGCTTGAGGTCAGTTCATTGACGTGCAGAGTTCCACAAGTGCTGCAGGTTGTGTGTGCGTCATGTTTGGACTGATAGGATGTGACTGTGGGGATCTCCACCTCTCATCAGCTAAGGCTTTGTTTCTGCAGCTCAAGGTTTAGCGGAACTGTCTCTTCCCCCTTTACAGATGTTTTGTCCCCAAAAGTCCAACTGTTGGTCAATATGACGGAGTCTTTTTTTTTTTTTTTTAGGTTGAATCATAGCTTGACCTTTGCCCTGTCATCAGGGCAAGCCATAAAGTTAGTTTTATTTTGTGTCAGCAGGTGTAGAAAACTGTAACTTGTTGCGAAACTAGGGTATATTGTTGTGTGTTATGATAATACACTGGCTGCTGTGGAACTTAGCAGAAGTGTTCAGTAAAGGCTGAATAGTAAGTTAAAGAAGAAAATAAACCAGTGCTGTAGACAGAGTGTAATTACAAAGTAGAAACTACATTTATGGATCAAAACCTTTGAAACCTGTCTGTGGCGTACATTTCGATCAGACATTTAAAATCCAAGTAAGCTAGTTAAAATTCATCCAGTCACAACTGGGGGACATCAATCCAAGAATATATTACAGACGGATGTAAAAATAACCTTTATTAGTGTTTAGGGCACCGCTGTAAATTAGTTTTTTCCCATACGGGGTCATTTTGCTTTAATGAACCAGGATAGCCACAGACGAGCTCAGAGATGTGAATGTGATGATATTAGGGTGCAGAACGTGTTAAGGGTGACCTTTACTCTGTTGTCAGGGGATATCTCACATGTGTTGTTGAACTTTTGCTGTGAATTGTATTTTGACCAGTTTGCTGTATTCTTATCATTTTTAAATATTAAACTGACAAATTCTAAGTTGTGCAAGTTTTGTAGGAAAAGTGTGATTGCTATTAAGATTGAACCAAAATATGCTATTGCACAGCAGACACAGAGTCTTTATAAAAATGTATTACTGATCTTTGAATACCATTAAAACTTCATACAATCTTGTGACTTTACTATGTTGTAGGTCAGTAACATTGTGCACAGTAAGCCAGTCCCCCAGTTGTGACTGGATGAATTTTAACTAGTAAGTTATAAGTTAGATCAGTATATGACTGAATTTGTGTCTTAGAGTGACATACTGCAAACATTAAAGAATAAGAAGTTCCCCGGAGAACCTTCGAAAAATGTCTAAAAATAATTTGCATTTCTTTTATGGCACTTCTTCTGCTGCTGGCTCACTGGTGCAGTGTTGTATTTCTGTCATATCAGCATCTTGTTAACCTGGAGAAGATTTACAGCTATGGGATTGCAAACATAAATGGTTGCAGCTTTTCGCTGATGATGCCGTTTTCTTACGCAATTCAAGTGCAACAGGCAAGCAGCACCAGATTCAAACTCTATAAATGACAAAGGTGCTGTTAGTTTTGTGAATTAAGGTTGTAATTTCTCCCCAAATGTAAATAACATTTCTTGGAAAATGATATCCTTTTATTCCCTAAGACATGATGTAAATATAATAATATTTTAATGGTTTTCTTCCAAGCATTTTTTCACCATAACACAAATATAAGTGAACAGGAAGTAATGGAATGAATACATGTAAATTTTTTTATAAGTCTGGGTAAGGGTAAGTATGTCAGACACATTTTGCAATAGCATTTTGACCCAGATGGTGAAAATGCTCATCCTTACCACGTAAGAGGACAAAGTCTACTTTGTGAGTGACAAGAAATATTAAACTTTTTCACAAAATTCTATTTTTTTTTAGCTGAATGGTGGAGAAACTGTTTCTGTTAGTTGTTTTCCCTTTCACAGTTCCTGAGAACTCCTGCAGAGGGTTGGGATCATGGACACTTTGACATATCATGACATTTTAAATAAAAATTTGGTGGAATCTGGCAGAAAACTGAAAATGGGTTGTCACTGAGTCTTTCAACAACATGATGACCCACAGCTAAAATCATCACAGAAACAGTTCACTTGACCAAAAATCGGCCTCCTTTCACGGCCATCTCAGTTCCGGGACCTAAAACATAGAATACATTTGGAGCGAGTTTCAGAGAAGATTAAATAATAAAGGACTCAGGACATTGACAAGTAGTATCAACAAACATGTCTGCCTCTATGTCTTGATATTCAGTAAACTCAAGAAAAAATGTTGTTTGCTGATGTGATTGCCAATTGATTGGAGTATCACTACAAGTGAACAATTAAAAGAATTCAGATTGAATGTTTAGATGGGCACATCTATCAAATCAGTCATTTTAAAACACCTTGAATTTTTTTTCTAAAATGGTACATTGCTTCAAATCCACCTTACAGTGCCATGTTTTTATGACTGTAGTCCAGCACTTTTGGCATTGATTGCTCAAAGGATGAAGTGCTCTTACAAAAACTTTTAATGAAGTTGTAACATTTCACTTTTGACACAGATATTGTTGAAATTGTGTTCCTTATTTCGACATATGACCAAGGTTAACAAAGGTCACAATTCCTTATGGGTTTTACTGTTAGGTCAGCACTTTATGCTTTCTTAGTCACTGGTTCTCTAGAAATCCAGTCAAGTAGATTACAAAACCAAAACCGAAGTCCCGTAAATAGTTTTCCCAATAGTACAGATTTCAGACTAGTTGTAGTTCTGAACTTTTTATTTCATTAAGATGGCAAATAGTTCTTCCAAAATGACTTTTGTCTTTATTTCTTTTGTTTTCCAGTTGCTTGTTAACACAGTTGCATGTAGGCATCTAAATGTGGTCAAGCATCAGAATAGAAGGAGGATTTAGATGCATCATGGTGTTGGAACCAGATGGACTTTGTTTATAATCTTTATTTAACCAGCAAAAGAAACTCATTCAGATTAAAACATTCTATAAGTGTCCTGGGCTATACAGCAGCAAAACAAGACAATTTCAACCTTTAAATGTTTTACATACAACTGGTCTGAGTTTTTCACACAGCGGTGATCAACTGGGATTTTCTTTAACAATCAACTCTTGGTTTTACAGACAATGAAGTGAAAAAACTGAAAATAAAGTGAAATACAGTGAGCAGCTTTTGTCTGGGCCAAAATGTCTTTATGATGTAAGAGAAAGGGAGGTGAATTTGAGATGAGTGTTCCAGATTTTTGTCTTCAGAGTATTGCAGTAGATGTCTGAAAAATGATTGAACAGGGATACACTGTGAAAAGTTAAACATGAGGCTTGCTGATCATCCAAGGAACCATAATACTGTTGAAAACTATTGCCCTTTTGTTGTTGCTCATATGTTTATTTCAGTGGGACAAGCTTAAAGACATTTAAAAGATGAAAGCCTGAGTCATTTCCCTTAATAGATCATTTTGAACAAACAAAGTACTTTGACGTAGAATGCATTTCTTTCTTGTTTAAGTAGGCTGAGTCAGAAATTGATTTATTTTTAGTAGCTGCTCACAACGAATTAGCATTGCTCTGATGTTTCTGCTTTTTATTGGAACAGAGTTGTTTTCATGAAAACTGTGTCAGCTTGGCACATGGTGTGATCATTTAGCCCGAAGTAAATACAATTTCTGTCTGGAAACAAATGTTTCCATTTCATTATTTGGACTCAGTTTTTCACAGCTTCATTTTTAAATTGGTGGTTTTGGGTGGTGCTTTGGTTTTTACTTGACGTGATTCATAGAAAAGGCGGAAATAAGGTCAGGTTTCATTTCCTCCTCCAATAAATTTACAATCTGAACAGAAAGGGAATTAGAGGTCAGTGGTGACATCCACATCAGGAGCCATATCTACAAAAAAACATTGATTGTAGCAGAATGGCACAGAATAATGTTTAAGGAAATTGATCCACCTGGTCAGAGGTCATGAGAAGACCTTCTGACTCATTGATGGAAGATTTATTGTATTGTGCAATCATTTACAAGAAATACTTTTTTTATTAGCTATGGCAAACCTGTCTGACCCCCAAAATCTTCTCAACTGAAAGCACTAAATGTTGTATTTCTTTGTTTTTCTCAGGATGCGAGGCAGAAGTTCCGTTCGGTGCTGGTGGAGGCCACGGTGAAGCTGGATGAACTGGTGAAGAAGATCGGGAAACCAGTGGAGGAATCAAAGCCTTACTGGGAGGCCCGCAGATTGGCCAGACAGGTCAGTCATTTCCAAATGGCAGTGAACACACCTACATTTCAAAAGATGTTTAATCTACATTTTGTACGTCCTACACTCTTTCTTCTGTATTTTTTATGACTATGACTTGATATGCTTTATAATTAAATGATAAACATGTTGTAGCTGAAATGTCTTAAACGGTTATTAGTGACCAAATTTAATTATCTTCTCAGGCATTTTCTGGTTCTCTTGAAGTTTTTCCTTCCAATTATACTCTTCTTTTGTGCTTGCAAATCTGAAAATTAGCATACAAACATTTTTCATGTGCATAGCCTGCGATACTGTATTGTAGGATATGCACTGCGTTTCATTATGTTAAATTCTTCCCTCAGCCTTGACCTGCTGCCTCCACTTGCTCTGTCTGCAGCTAATGCTGGGCAACTTAATGCTGCCATTGATAATGATCCAATTTGTCTGATTACCTTATGAGCTTGTCAGATTTATTTGACTTATTTGCATTCAAAGGTTTTCTAGCGCTTAACAAAAGTGACATACTACTACTAATAATAATAGTAATAATAATGCATACTATGTTAAGTTGTCTAGAAAATGTTTTGTGTTTGTCAAAAGCATCAGTACAGCAGAGGAACTGAAACATTTCAGTTAAACCTTCACAATAAGAGCCTCAGATGTGCACTCTGTACCTCGAATGTCATATTTTAAAGCTCATTTAAATAACAGCCTTCTCTCCGTTTGTAAGGAAAACTCTTACAAAGTGTGGAGTAGATTGTGTGTTCATGTTATAGATGAGTTAAATACTAACTAACTCTAGCAGCTGCATTATTGTTGTAGAAGCAGGTAATTCAGTGATGATGCAAACGTTTCATTTTGTCATATAATTCAATGTTTTTTCACCAAATGTCAAGTGTCATACATCATGTATACATATTCATCTAGTAAAAGTAATTGAGCATTTTTAGGTATATAATGTGATGGTGTTATAAAACAGTTTTCAGAAAAATACAAAAGAAATAAAACTGAATTAGGAGGAAAGAAATGGTCAGGGTCTACATGTTTTTCAACTAGACTGGTTGTACCTTTTTAAAGGCCCTTTGGAAATTTTTCCAAGTTACCGGTAAGCGTTACATGTATAAAAAAAAAAAAAATCAAATGATGATGGTGCAAAGAGGGATTTCAGATAAGACAATTATGGACAAGGCTTCATGAAAATGAAAAATGCTTCATGTTGCAGCATTTAGCTACATTTTCCTTCAGATAATTCTTTGGGGAGTGCTTCCTTTAGTTGAGTTGAAGAGTTCACACCCTGTTTCCCAATTTCCTGTCAAACACTCCACCCGAAGGCCAGTCTTGGCTCATTCATCTCTCCTCTAGCCTCTGTCCTTCAGTTGTTTCTTGCTGAACTGAAAACTCATCCTTCATTGTAATGGGTTAAAACGATACTCCGCACTCACGCTGTGACGGGGCTGAACAGATCATTTTAAACAAAGTCTTACTTCCCTTTTCAGTGTGTATAGATAAAAGGGAAGAAACCTCCTGCATTTCTCGATAAGACGCCATGCAGCTGCAGCCGCTCATCCAGCTTTTAAAGGTGTTGGTGTGCAGCTTAGTTCTCCTCTCCAATAACATTTTCTTTTGATCTTTTATCAGGAGTATCCATGGTCTCACATGGAGCTACATAAGCATTCTGATTATGAAGGGTCATTTTCAGTTGTGTGCTGAAATGCAGGCAGTGATGAAAGAGTCTCTGTGAAGTGATGAGGCAAATTAACTTCCCTCTTTTTTTGCCTTCACACCTCTTTTTAACCTGTGAAAACAAAGTTCTCTGACTTCATGGTTGCCATTGTTAGGATTAAAAGTCACACTTCAGTGACTTTTAATCTGATGTTTTCGGTTCTATTTATCAGCTTTGTTTCTAGACTCAGAGGTTCAGTGACAGCAGCTGCTGTTTTATGAACATTTTGTTGTGCTGTTGATCACAAATTGGGTTGGAACCAAAGGTTTGACTAACCTGATTTGTTTAAATTGTGCTAATTTTATATCTCTCTTAACCCATTTCTCCTTTTTTCTATCACCTGTTCTTCCTGGTTTTTTGAGGATTTGAGATATTTCCTTCCTGTATTGCTGGTCTTTAACATTCATTTCCTTTTTTTTCCTTTTACCCTTGTTTGTTTTCTCCTTTCTCCCTCTGTTGTCTCAGTTCCTCTTTAATGTAATTTCAACTTTGCCCCATCTCCATCTTTGGCTAATGCTCACATACTTGGTGTTATAATGTTTCCCCCACTTTAGTTATTAAGAAGCTAAATAACTGCATCTACAGATGCATGACAGTCTCCACCCACGTAGTGACGGTGGTGGTGCCAGCCGACCTTGATTCTAGATAAAAGATAAAAATGGCGTGAGGGGGTTGAATATTATCAGATTTCTGGGCCATGTGACAGTTACATCTTGTACAAATCATTATGCAGAAAAACGTTTTCCTTTCGAATACCCCCAGAGCTTTTTTATGTTTAATCCAAAGCAAAGAAGCTTCTTTGTTCATTTAGACAATTAAATGCACTTGTTTGCTTAGCAGGGTGAATATGAAAAAAGAACTTGTCACTGAGTGTGTTTTGCTCTTTCAATTAAGTTAAAGTTTATTTATAGCAAGTTTCCACAGACTTTAAAAGGACCCAATAAAACAGGCAGCACTGTACAATACAGTTGCTGATCAATCAATAATTTAAATGTATTCAAAACTGTTTGTATGATGTGTGATTTTTTTTCTTACTTGTTTTTTGTTACTGTTGCATTTTCAGCAGGGGTGCACCGATTGCTGTTTTCTGGTCAATTACCGATCTTTTAAAAAGCCTAACTTAATGATTCCGATTTTGGCCAATACCAGTTTTTTTGTCTGAAACGTTGCTTAATATATCAAGAAAGTTGCTGAACATTGCAACAGTGGGGTGACTATTGTTAACTGTAAATGTGCAGACATGACCTGGTCGGTTGGTTTGTCAGTCAAATGTCTTACAGGAGAAAAGAAAAGCACAGCGTTAACCACTGAAGGGGGTTGGCCATGTGGTGTTTGTCAGTAATGTGACAGCAATGCAGCAGGGCATTATGGGTGTTTCACTGACATAGTGAAGTAATATAAGTGGTGTGGTTGTGTTTACACTGTGTAGGAAGTAATATGCATCAATAAATACTGTCATAAACAGCAGTATTCATATTGGCTATCAAATTTTCATTTCTGTGCAGATCGAGTTTTGGTTACAGCTGTGATGAATCCATAAGCACCTTTCCTTGTGATGTAGCAGTAGGTTATGTTAATGACATCAAATGGCTGGAGTGCTGACATTAATAAAAGTTTATGTAGCTAATTTCTTTCCTTGCATATTGATGATTAAAAATTCATAATATAACAGAAGGAAAATCAAATACAAACAACATTTTTATTGATGTACTAATGAGGCTCTAAAATGACCTGAAGAAAACCAAGCAAATTCTTGTACAGAACCCATTAGAGGCAAAACACTGGAACGTCTTTGTTAGGAAAACCCCTGATTTTTATTTATTTTTTTCTTAGTTTGAGAAAGACCATAAACTGTCGCAGTAACTGTTTATAGTCAGAAATTTGGCTGCCATGCAGAGTTCTGTGCTCTCTATTCTATATCAAGGACAACTTTTCTTGTTTTTTGACAATTTGGGCTGAGCTAATACATTTTCCATAAATCAATTTCATGACCTTTTCAGACAACTGCACTGTCCCTTCATATTAAGAAAACTGCTTTTGAGCTCAATCTCTTCCACTTGATTACGTTGATGAAGGTTACTGAGATTGTCCAAAGGGGAGGAGTGTGTGTGCACTTATAGGTAACTTGATTAATCATCATGAAACTGGGTCAGGGTGGCAGAACTTAGGTTTGCTGAGTTGGTGTGTGTGTTGCTGAGTCTGCTCAATCTCAGTTTAAACATTCAGTAGAGTTGGACTTGTTTTTTAAATGTACTGAAATATGTATGGGACTTGGTATTCCAGTTCAGTTCTTACAAGTCACTTTAGGACGGACATTAGCCAAACATAAATTTCTTGCTGCAAATTCTAAGATGCAAAGTTCCAAATTTAAGCACACTGATTTTGAACATCCAGGAAAATGTAAATTATGTAGCTTTCTCTCTGGTTTTATTCTCTCTATATTGTGTTGGTGTCACATTTTAAAGTCAAACCTCCTTGTCTTGCTGTTTATCTTCCTGCTTTAAAATTGAACAGAGATACAGTGAATCTGCTGATATTCTGTATTTTAGAGGATCCGATTTTCTGGCAGAGAATGACTCAACCACGCTTCATGAATCTTACCAATTGAAATCAGCCACCCACTCAGTCGTGCTGCCTCACACTGTGAGTCTGCAGGTTTTGTTGATATCTTGTCAGAGAAACTTGGCTTAGGATGGGAATGTGCAAATCTGGGATTGGAGAATCATTTGGAAGACATCTGTCAGTCTAGAAAAGTGTCAACAGACATGCAAATCTAATGAAAACCCAACCATATCAAATTTGATAAAAACCTTTTTATTTTTCATTATGTCGTCTGCACCTTGGCCTGTCAGTTTTAGAGGCTGGGGATCCACAGATCAGAGAAGATCTCAGCAGATATACGATTTAGTGAAGCTTGAAACGACATACTACGATTCACTGATTCCTACTTTTGTTTGTTTCCAGTCCACGCTCATGTTCGGATTCTTTTAGTGTGTAATTAAACTCTTCATTTTCATTATGTCATTTGCCAATGTGCAAATGTTTGTTTTTTGCATTTTATTCTCTGGTATGTAATCAAAACCAAGGTGCCTTGTAAAAAGAAAATTGGTGAGTGGAAATGTTGAAGCAACAGACAGGATGTGAAATTTGTGCTGAGATATATTGGACTGTGGCCCAAAGCATAACACCTAGATACTTACAAAGAAGCTGAGGGCAATAGTTTTGAAGTTGCCTTCAATGAACCCTGATCTCTGCTCCTTAGATAATTTATATTCAGAGCTGGAGAAGTGTGTGTGTGTGTGTGTGGGTGTGTGTGTGTGTGTGTGTGTGTAACTTGACCCTGTTACACCGGTTCTGTCTGAAGGAATGGTCTGAAATTCTTGCCAACTATTGAGAGAAGCTTATGGATGTAAACCCAAAATATCATATGGTTTTAAAAATCAATTTGAACAAATACCACCGTATTTGTACAATATACGTAAACTCCTGAATCTGAAGGATTAAAGATTTTTCGTTATTCAGGCATCTAGCAAATGGACATGGTTACTGTAATCCTAAATGAGCTTAAAGTAAAGATTTAATTTCAGAGAGGAAACATTAGTTCTCTTAATAATTCATAAAAACAGCAAAACATTTCTATATATACCACTTACACAAATATTGGAGTACATAAATATAGTTGGTTTTATGGACAGAGAATGATAAATAACATGATTCTAATTCATTTAAATGTAAGCACATTTATAGTGTCGCATTTCTGAATGCACATTGTGTTTATAGCTTGAAGGTTTAACCATCTTGACTTTAATATTGTTTTAGGAAAACTGTCCATTTTTTGATTGAAGAATAAAAGGCTGCATGGGTGTTGTTTGATGGATTCATGCATTAAAGAGTGTTTTTTTTTATCAATTTCTTACATAAGAGAGACAGTAAACCTTAATGATGAACTCCTACATGGTAACCATTTTTTCTCTGCATATATCATCATCCTTTGTCTCATTTCATTTTTTATCCTTCATTCCTCTTCCCCCTGTTTATCATCATCCCTCCTCTGCTGGAGTTAAGCATTTTCTGGCAGTGCCAATGCACAGGAGGGTAATGATGGATGGAGTTGAACAAAGGAAGGGATGGAAAGATGGATGAAATGATGGAGAGACTTAGGAGTTGGTGGGATGGAGGCCGACAAGGCTGAAGGTCACAGCCATCTGCTCCTCCATTGACCTCCTGGGATGGTGCATTAGCATGGTGTTTGTGTAGTAGAGCATCAGTGTTTCTGCAGCATCCCTAAAGCTGTCAAACTGTGGGGGGAATTAATTTTATTATCACCAAACTCGCTGCCGGCATCCATTGTTTTGTTGCAGCCCTTTTGGTCTCATTATTATGGTGATTCTGTGGTTTTCTGCTGTGTTTTAATACAATTGCCTTAATGTTTTCCTTTGAACTTTTCCCACCTCTGAGCTCCAACATATATCTGTGTTAATTTGCAGTTTAAAGAGCGTGAAGTGGACATCAAAAGCAGAGGCGGCGCTCCCTGCTGCTGAATCGAGTAGTAGTTTCCCACTCGGAGCGCGCTCAGACCATCTAGGCCAGAGGTGGTTTTATCAGGTTTTGTTTGTTGGAATAAACACACAAGTTGAAATGATTTAGTGAGAAGTTTGAAGTGCAGAGTGACGGTACTTTTAGCTTCGGATCTCAGCTGATGTGTTGGGCACAGTTTTCTCTTGTTGCGCTGACGCTTCGGTGTAAATAAATTCCCACATTCGATTGAGGACACAGAAGAGGATAATCAAATTTACCATGAAATGGGCCAGTTCAGGTCACTTTGGAAACAAGTGTCCTCTCCTGTACTCCAGTACTCTATCAGCCCTGGTTGTCCTGATTATTTAAGACAAACATGTTTATTTGTTCTGATATATTTACTCTGTTTACTTGATTTAACAATTCTGAGTTCAGCTGTGCAAAGTGGTGCATCAAGATGTCTGCGCTAGTATTGGTTCTCCTTTTATGGAAATCATGTGGCAGTCAAAATAAAAATGTGTTATGATGAGAAAACTCAGTTCCCTGAAAATCTTTTTTTATCGACGGCCATTATAGATGATTATGTCCTACTGTCCTCCTAGATTTTTAGGCCAATAAAAAAGGTACAACATGACAGAAATTATGTGTAGTGTCAGCCAGCCTTGTGTGAGTCTGCACAGCAGCTGGAGGTCAAATCATTAGATTTGATTGCATGTAATTGTCAAGATGCTGCAATCTCTAAAATATGTTTCTCTCACCACGCTGATGCATTTTATAACTATGAATGTTTGTGTCTGTGTTCAGATCAGTTGATATGCGGTTTCTGAAAACAAGTAGCACCACATATATAAATTATTCAGTCTTGCATGTGAACATTATTTTGGAAATGTGAGTTTATATCATTTCATCAAAGCAAAAATAAATAATGGATATTGGAAGTGAAGGATCATAAGTAAATGTGATATAGAAAGGAAATGGTGGTGGAAGAAGATGCACATTGAAAGAAAAAGCAGACAGTAGAAAGAATAATGTAACAAACAGTGAATTAATGGAAGAAGTAAAATATGCAGAATTTTACAGATGGGTGAAAAAACCTCAAACATAAAGTACATTTAGCATTAGAATAAACTCCAGCACTGAAAAAAAACGAGATATTTGTGTCACAAAGTATCACAGTTTGAAACAGTAATGCGCTGTTTTAAATGGAGAACCCAGCTACTCTGGTAACAACACATTTGTAGACTAAGTGGAGCTTAAAAGGAAGTAGCAATATTTGTTTTAAATTTAAAGCCTCACTGAAGTTAAAGGAACATGACAAATGTTTGAGAATGTCATCCTTTGTATGAATTTATGTGCATTTGGTCTATTTATGCATGTTTAGACACATTTTACTCATCCATGTTGGCACAGTAAAACAGAAGGAATACAGAGTTTGCCTGCTCGTCACAAGAGTTGTTTTAATCTTAAATTGTGGAAAAAATGGGTCATATTCTTAGTTGTGCCTGTGCAAAGTTTTCCTTCTTTTTGTTTTCTCCCATTTACTGCTTCCTCTTTCATTTTCTTATTCTTCACTGTCCCACTTAGTGAGTGGGGTCTTTGAACACTTGCTGCATGGTGACAGCATTGATGTTTCTCTTGCCTGTGGCTGCCTTGTTGATGCTGCTGAGAGAAGTAGGGCGAAGACGATGAGGCGGAACAAAAAAGTAAATGGTTTTATTTGTTGCAGAGAGTGTAGGAAAATAACGTCGCAAATCGAATGGGCTTGAAACGCAATCAACAAAAAGTGGGAACAAAGTTTCATTGGGTTACAACACAAAGGGTCAAAAACAAGTTGAAAAAATATATTTTTTCATAGATAATTTGTTTATTTGGAGCATGTTTACTGATGGCATTACATCTGCTGTTTTTTTTCCTACAGCAAAAGCAGCAGAGTGTTTCTGTCTGTGCTGACAGAATGAGGGAGGCAGAGGGTGGGATGGGTGTCAACACATGAAAGATGGGTTTATTGGGCAACGTGACAGCAGAGGAGGAGGAAGAAGGGGAAAAGAAGACCGTTTCTTTTAGCTCTATTATTGATGAAGAAAGGACTTCAGTTCTCAGATTTTTCTAACATTGCTTTGACACCATTCATATAAACTTTGACAGGAAGGTGATTGAGAATAAACAAACATTACAGCTACAGAACTCAAAAGAAAATTAGTGTGCAAATTATGTTATTTGAAGCCAACTAAAAACTTCAAAGCTTTAATGTTTCACAAATCAATGGAATTGAGGTGAACAAAATACAACAAAAAGTAGTATTGATTAAATTTAAGAGCTCTCAGTTCAATCTAATTAACTGAAACTATTCATTCTTGTTGCAAGTCATTCAGGTTTAATTCAGTGTAAGGCAAGTTTTGACAGTCATTTTCAGAAAATCATTAAATTCCAGTAATTAAAATTTTAACGAAGGAAAGCAGCAGATCAAATTGACTAGTGATGTGAATCTTGGTGTTCCACATGGTTCTGTTCTTGCTCCTGTTTTATTTAAGCTGCCAGAACACAAGAGGCTAATAATTATGGGCTTCAGTGGAGACATGGATGTTGAATAACAGAATATGTGGAACTCTTTTGGCTGCTGACTTGTTGAATTCTTTGTTATTCACCCCATTCTGAGACTTTGTGGGTGAATAAAAATGGTTAGAATGGGGAAAAGAAAGTAGAAATTGGAGAAAAAGTAAATCAGAATTTGGAAAGTAATAAAACAGATTTTACAGGAACCTACATATTTCGTCTGCAAATAAAAGCTAAAAATTTAATCTACTCCTTACCTTCTCATCTTTTTTTTTTTTTTTTTTGGACTTGAACATGAAAGTTTTTATTATGCAGGTAGTGACTCATCTTTTCAGACAGGCTCTGTTGGTTGGGTATTTTGGCTTATTATATTAGCTATCCATCTTGGTTTTTTTATACCCAGTTGTCTCTCCTGAGGTTCTTATTGCTTGCAGTAGATGCAATACAGTCAAATATGTGAGGCAAAGTTTTCATATTAAAGGAAACAGTGGTACTGAAACAAGTGACTATTACTTTTTATGCAGAGCTTTATTATCTCAGACATCTTTATGTCAGCATCTGCCCCTAATCCTCTTTAAATCTATCTGCAGCCAGGCGTTACTAACCACAATGCAGCAGTGGATATACACTTAAACTTGGGAATGAGAACAGTGGCCCAGTCTCATGGAGTTGTGTAACTTGTGGTTCTGGGTGGAAAACAAAGCTTGGCCCATGACTGCAACAAGGCAGGAGTTGTTTGGCTCTTGCTGCGCTGGCGTGACGATGTCTGTAGATAATGAAATTACAGTGAGCATGTGGTGATGTCAACCTGTCTGCAGAGTTCAGCTGGCTGCGCTGATGGGAGGCTCGGACTGTCTGGACGTAAACTATTGGCAAAGGAAATATTCTTGGAAATCAGTTTTCATGTGACCACATCAGAGTCAAGTAAACAGAACAATAAAAAAATAAAGTATGGGCTTGGAATAGTTTGATCTGGAGATGTTTCTATAAGATTGCTGCAACATTGTAGAGGTCTGTTACTGTTTTCTGCTTTTCAGACCAAAGCAGCTAAATAACTGTATGACCTGCTGGTCTAATTTTGTTTACAAGTCTTCATATACAGCAGAGTCCACATTCAGGGTCAGCGGAGTCATTATCTGACTCAATATTCACCAAGATTTTCACACCTGCATGCTTTGCTCACAAATCCACCACAGATAATAATTTTTGCTTTTAATGAAATAAAAATGTTCTTGCAGAGTAAACTCAACTCAAACTTTTTTTTTCTAAGTCAGATAAACTGGCAGCTCATCAGTGATGATTCAGCACATTAATATCATGTACTTTCTTCATATCTGCAGATACAGCATGTTCAGCTTGTGCTTTTTTTCTTGAATAAAGTCATAATTCAGACTTCTTATGGCGAGTTAAAGGCAAGGTTGTCATCATTATTCAACATATTAACCAGAAATAAATATCTTTACTGTACATTACATATTTTAGAAGTTTGGAATGTTTGTGGTTTTTTGTTCAAAAAGTTGCAGCATAGTGTTGATTTATTATCACAACTGCTTTTGTTGTTTCCTTTAAACTTCTAACATAAAACACAGTTTAGTGCTAATTTGTGTGCCTGCATTTAAAAACACTCTTTTCTATAATGTAATTTATGAACATTATACTTTTTTTCTATGCACTTTCACCAGAGACATGAATTGATTCTTACACATCCACGTGAAACCTTCTCCACCCGTGTGATGTAACTGACGAGGCTCCAGTCTGGGAGTGTGTCAGACATCTTGTTTGTGTCGTATTTGTTGCTGCAGCTGAGAAACATGGCATTAAAGCTTCACATGAAACACGAAGGCGAAGTCAGTGGTGTATTATGCAACAAAACATTTGAGCAATGCAACAAATAGCTTTGTGATTGAGCAATTTTTGTTTGTTGTATTTAATATCACGTGCTTCTTTCTGCACATTTAATGTTTCTAGGCTCAATAATGTCTACAGAGTGCTTTAAAGTTTGTTTTGTAAAGATCTCTAAGTAAACAGTTAGACAGCAGTCCTTCGTGGTTGAGGAAGTTATTCACTGGGTGGTTAGTGTTGTGTGTAAAGTCACTGTGTGTTCATACAGATGGTGTAAAGCTGATATCGCCACAAGCTGCAAAGTCAGAGTCTCGATGCTATCTGCTAACCTTTTAACAATTAACATTAAGAACGGACTGTAACTGTGTTATAACCAGAGTCAAACTGAATTGTTTGCAGTTGAATTTGAATCTGTCTGTAGGATTGATTGGACTAATCTGGTTTTATATTTCTGGATTTGAATTGGAACTGCTTGTCATCTTAAGTATCTTGAGATGACATTTGTTGGGTATTTGTAAACAAATTAAATCAAACTGAATTTTGTAGCGATGACATGAAATAAAACTTTGTTGCTGAATGACTCTGGACTCTGTAGCTGTTTTAAAGGAGACCTATTATGCAAAATTCAAATTTTTGTACTTTCATTTGGGTCTCTAAGTCACTTATTTTTGGCAATAAGTTAATGTTTGTGTGTCAAAAACCTCCTGAATTAAATGTCACAAATCAGCAAGAACTGGCTCTCATCTAGCTACTCCAGGAAGTCCATCCGTTACCTAGCAACCCCAGTGGAACCTAACTTGTCACCTAACAACCCAAGCTGAGTTTCAGTGTGTTTAGTCAGCTGGTTTTCTCTCTCTTCAGTCTTGTTTGGAAAGACGTGTTTTGTTGTTTCTTACCATTCCAAAACCAGTTGCTGTGTTCTTCTGGGTTGTGCAGGAGGCTCCACTTTTGCTTTCCAAAGATGTAAGGTTGTTAATTGCGCATCTATTTGCTGCCATTTTTATGTGTGTTTGTAAATATTTTTGGGAGGCGTGGCCAGCAGCAGCTTATCTGGATTTAAAGTGACAAGAGGCCCTAAAACAAACCTCATTTTGAAAGGAGGCAAAACTGAGCAGACTATAATCTGAAGTTCATTTTGTGCAAAAAATATAGTGAACATATTTTGTATAGCTCATAAACCTATCCTAACCTGTTCAAGGATGCATAATACATTACTTTTAAAAGTTTACTATCTAAGATGTGTTGACGCTATAAACTGCACTGTTTGCTTTAGGTCAAAAAAAGGTCTGATTTAAAAAGACAGAAATATATCAGATTTCTTCTCATTTGTCCAAAAGGCCCAGCTGGAGGCCCAGAAAGCCACGCAGGACTTCAACCGAGCCACCGAGGTTCTGCGAGCAGCGAAGGAAACCATCTCCCTGGCTGAGCAGAGGCTCCTGGAGGAAGACAACCGGCAGTTCGACTCCGCTTGGCAGGAGATGCTGAACCACGCCACACAGCGGGTGAGCAGAGGCTTTTATTCTGAAAGGAAATTGTCTTGGTTTTAGATTTTGGTTGAGCATTGAACAAGTCTTCCATGAATTCATCCATTTGGGGACACTTAATGGACAAACTCATGGGTCTAACTTGTAAAGAATTAAATTTTTTAACTAAAACACACAGCATAATCCACAGTGTAATAATTTGTTTAACAAATACGAAGCAGAGATGAATAGCCAATGGTTCTTCCAGGTGATGGAGGCAGAGCACACCAAGACGAGAAGTGAGCTGTTGCACAAGGAGACGGCGGCGAAATACACGGCAGCCATCAGCCGCATGAAGCAGCTGGAGAAGAAACTGAAACGAACCATCAGCAAGTCCAAGTAAGAGCATTGATCTGCAGCTTTGGGACATTAAATTAGATCAGTCATAATCCTGTTGCAGCAACTTTTAACAAGACCTGAGCTTCAAGCCTTTTAAATTTAAAAGGGACCCAGATGTTCTTTCTTTTCTATATTTTTTATTTTGCAAGTCATGCAGAATTAAATCATTGAATTATTAAACCTAGAATTCTGTAACAAAGTACACACAAATACCTTAATATTGTCAGAAATGTAGTCATAAAAAAATTGGGTAAGACTTTATTTGAAGGGGGTTGAATAAGACTGACATGACACTTTCATAAACATGACATAACACCTGTCATGAACATGAATAAGCCTTCATGAATATTTATGACTGTTGTCATAAAGCGTCATTCGGTAAATTATGACACTTTTAATACAAAGTTGACATTATTCAAAATGTCTTTGTTATGACAACTTGACATTAACCAAGAAATCATTACTGATATAAATTTGTTATAAAATATTACTTATTGCACTTTAAAAATTAGGTAACTTTATGTTATTAAAGGTAAAGTTTAAACAGTAATGATTTATTGGTTAATGTCAAGTTGTCATAACAAAGACATTTTGAATAATGTCAACTTTGTTTTAAAAGTGTCATAATTTACCGAATGACGCTTTATGACAACAGTCATAAATATTCATGAAGGCTTATTCATGTTCATGACAGGTGTTATGACAGTGTCATGACAATCTTATTCACCCCCCTTCAAATAAAGTGTTACCAAAAATTGTTGTCTGATTTCATCCATCCATTGTTTATACCTGCTCAGTTTTATTCATTAGAAGTGAAAGCAGCAGCAAAACTGTAATCATTGCCATTCTTGTTATGATAAATAGTCTTTTTTAGTTTTATGTTGTACCAACCTCTTGGGTTTTTACAAGAGAAAAAGTCCAAAAAAGATGTTTTGATCTATATTAATTGGATTGAGCATGTATTTTGCTTTATGTTAGAAATCTAGTAAATTTATATTTAACGCTTTTATTGTGAAGGCTTGCTGGAACTTCTGTCGTAATCTGCTGTACTGATGTTTTCGAGAAAGTAGAACTTGCCAAACAGTTTCAGAAATAAATGCATGTTGTTTTTAGAAATGCTGCTGAGTAGAATGAGATATGTGGTTACAGTTCTAGAAGTCCAAGAATTTAGACACAATAAAACAGACAAACCAGAACATTCTGAAGATAAAATTTCACATTAACCCACCAGGCAGTTAGTAGCGGCTGGCAGCGATAAAAGCAGATAAACACACACCTAAAATACAACAGTACATACTTGTTACCCTTTGATGTTGATTTATCTCCATTTAACTGAACATCTGAGACATTGTGTTTAAAAGTTTCAATAGTGTGGTCATTTCTTATAAATTCAAACATTGTCATAAATTCATGAATTTCTGATGCTAAAATTGCCACTGGTCATGGTAACATGTTGATAAACTACATCAAGGACTTGTTAGAATGGATTTTACATATACATGCATATTTTGTGTGAGTTCTGGTTTTTCACGGTGGTATTTTCAGCTGCATCTCGCCTGGATGTGCTCTGACAGCTTGTCCTTTGCTGGTCCAGCATGTGGACACAGCATGGCGGCGAGCTGCAGGGCCTCCAAGCAGACTGTCACTGCATGGCTGACTGCTTGATGTTGATTTCAGCCAAATGTTCTGCTGAAAACCCAAGAACTGTATTTCAGCATAGCTGCATCAGTTTATAATGTTCTCTCTTCTGTCCATCTGTCCCTATAAAACAGCTTAATGACAGGTAGTGTGACAAAACCGAACCAGGTGCGAGATGTTTCAGTTTTCTATTTTTGCGTCGAGGTGATACTGTGCTTCTCTTTTCAGAGGAAAGTGGTTCATCTAAAAATGGTAAAACCTTGTTTTACTCAACCCCACAGAAAGCAGTCAGGTGATTTTAAACAGGTGTTTAAAAAGGGGAAGTCTGGCTAAATGTGGCGCAGTCACAAGTTGCAGCGGAACTGCAGAATCACATGATAGAAAATGTGAAAGCATAAAAAATCTCATTAGTGTGTGAAGTTTTTCAGAAAAGTACGAGGAACCAGTTCCATCAGAACAAATTTTATTGTTCACTGGAAACCAGGACACATTTATACAGATTTTGTTTTAGTGAAGCGGTTTCATGTTGAACTCAAATTTTACATTTCATTCTAAATTTAAATACACTAAAACGTAAAATTACCAGTCTAGTTCCAGCGCACAATGCCACAGTTTGCCTGCTAAAACTTAGCTTTTCATTCTGCAGCTACAACACTATAGGCTGTAAGGCCTGAAACTCTTTCAGCATCTTCAAAACTGATCCTGATTCAACCTGAAATGTTGCGTAAGATCCTCTGTCATGTCCTCTATCTTCATCTCACAGCTTAGAGTGAGGAGGAGGGTGTATGAGCTGAGGCAGGCAGGGCATGTCTGGACAAGCAGAGGAAATGTAAAGATCTCTATTTGACAATGGTCAGAGGAGAAAGTATGTTTGTTTGTTTGAAAATGAGAGTTTTGAGAGAGTTTAGCAGCAGTGCATAAAAATCCAGACTTGAAGCAACCAAATCCAATACCTGATGAATATAAATTTTAGGACCTAATTGATATAAGTTGCCAAAATCTCACTAGTATCCCACTTTACAGTTAGCTTTTAATGCATCAAAGCACAGTGCAGTAATTTATAAAGCATGCTGTTGGATTCTTGGTTTCAAAAACTCTGAAGCATATGATGCTAAATGTAGAAAATATGATGCTAATATGATATGATATATGATGCTAATACCATTTTTGGTATACAATTCTTGCTGAACCAATGTATTCCAAAATTTAGAATTAATATTTAAATAAAGAAAATATAAATATTCTCTGAAAAGAACAAAAAATGGTTTATTGCTGAGCCATTGCTAAATAAGGTAGACAATGTGGAAACTCAACAAATTCTCTTTAAGATAAAAACGTTTTAGATTTTTTCATATTTAACTTATTTTACTCATATATTTTCTGAGAGGTAAAGCATAATTTGGATGTTTTCTTCTTGGATCCAGTCTATCTGCATCAGAAGCTGCCGCCTTGCTGTGCGTTGCCTTGGCAGGGTGTTAATTTGTTTTGCATTGCCTGCTCATTCAACATCACAATGCCTTTATCTCCTTCTCCTCCAGCAGGTTGCCATGGTGATGATGTGGGTTCTGCTCTGTACTGTGTTTTTTCACCCCCTTCTAATCTCCTCTCCTCTGACCTCTCCTCCACAGGCCGTACTTTGAGATGAAGGCGAAGTACTACCTTCAGCTGGAGGTACGTCATGACTGTTAAACTCTTACTGATTCAACTTTGGATGATGATTTTACTGGATTCAATTATTTTTCCTGAAATGTTGACTAGTTTAAATGTGTCCAACATTGAACTTCCAGAAAGCACTTCTGTAATATTTAATTTCTTTCAAACACAAAATTTTCTCCTCAGACATCTTAAAACTCCTTAATTCTGCTCTCAGCACAGTTCATGCTAAACGAAAATGTACCTTTTCATCTTGTAGCATCACTTTTCAGTTTGCTCCTCTTTTCTCCTCCAGAACCTGAAGAAAACCGTGGATGAGCGACAAGCCAAACTGTCTCAGGCCAAAGGAGAGTACAGGACAGCTCTGAAGAACCTGGAGATGATCTCTGATGAAATCCACGAGCGCCGCCGGAGCTCCACTATCGGACCGCGCAGACCGGGAGTCGGCGCCGAGGGGGACAGCAGTTCTGGGGACGACGTCTCCAGCTTCAAGATGGAGTCGGATGGAATATCCAGTGAGTTCAGAGTCGGGTTTCTCTGGTTCGTTCAGCTTCAGAGAAATGTTTGATGAACTTTTAAAAGCATTAAGGTTTCCCTGTCCTGTGAGTACTTGCTGTTTTATGTCAAACCTAACCGTGTTCAGTTGAACAATTACAAAAAAAAGTGCACACTACAAAAAGTTGATTTGTAGAGATGTTTTACTGTGAGATTAAAAGCCTAAATCTGTTTCATGAGTGAACAGGAGGGATGTTCTTATCAGAGCCAGCAGTTCTGCCTTTTTAAAGACCTTGTTGTCATTCCTTTAACAACTGATAACTGTCGAAAGCAAAAGCAGGAGAGATTAACAAAGAAAAGCAGCTTAAAGAATGCACAGAACACATTTTCTGACCCAAAACATTAGAACAACATGGAGAAACAAAGCTAAACATTTTCTAACAAACCAGGCATTTATTACTACAATGGCAGTTTAGAATTAAAAGTAAAATCTCCTCCATAATAATACAATTCAAATAAAACAGGCTTCCTCAGTTGATACCAGAACAATAAACAGTTGCATGTTGAGTCGTACTGTAATATATTATATTCCCCAGGGACTCCACTGAAATCTCTGTTGATGCTAAAGTTGGTAGAAGTTCATTTATGTCTCAAGAGAAATTACAGAACATGAGAAAAGCCAGTGACACAGTAGTAATTTATACGTCTACCAAGTGATTAACAGTTGATGGTAAACACTGCAAAATGAATTCTGGTATTAAACTTTAATTAACTTTAATTGTCAGAAACCCATTTTACCATAGAAAAATAACTTTTTTTTGTTTTTAAAAGAATTCATGTTTTTCTATTTTTCTTCATCATTTTCTTTAGAATATTTCAGCTGAAGTTCATCCAAGCAGCCTCTGAGCTTTATTTGAGATGTTTTTATTGTCTGAAGCAAAAACCGAGGAGCAGAGTGACTGCAGCAGAGGAGATGCCCGCAAAACTCTCCCTCCTCTTCCAGATCACATGGTTTGGAAACTAGCCCACAGAATCTGAATATCCGTCTCGCATGCCCATCAGTGTGGCCTGTAGATTAACTTTGAGTGTGTTACTATGGTAACAGCAGCCTAGTTTAAGGAGACTCTGAGCAGAGGCGCGTGAGGCTTAAAATAAGCCGGGACACTGACTGAGCATTCATGTGCTTTTTATTTATGTGCTGAAAATGAGATGCGCCCCCTCAGAAAGAGACGTGACAGCTCTCATGTCTATTTATATCACCACTCTTTCTTTATTTTGAATTTTTTTCTATCTCTTTTTGCTCCATCACCCTTTTGACCTCTTCCTCGCTGTGTATTAAAACCAGCCGTGTCTTTTCTCCAGTGGCCTCGGAGTGCTTCGATGACGAGCCGTGCGGCGGGAGCAGCTTCATGTCTGAGGAGGACTCAGAGACCCGCTCCACCAGCAGCCTCGGGTCGACCCCCAGCAGCCCCCAGGAGCTCCTGTCACCCTGCCCCTTCGCTGGCTCCTCCTCCTCCTCCTCCGGAATGTCTTCATCCGACTGTCCGTCTCCCACTCCATCCTCGTCTTCGTCCACGTCGTCCCCAGCTCTTGTTTCCCGGCCCTGCAGCCTCGACCTCCCCAGCACCGTCTCGCTGTCGGACTTCGGCCTCATCTCTCCCGTGCTGGGACCTCGCAGCGAGTGCAGCGGCGCTTCGTCACCCGAATGTGACCTGGAAAGAGGTGATGGTGGGGAAGATGCACCTGGATTTACCAGAGAATTTAGAGGGGAAAAAAATAAAAAAAGTGTTTTGAGTGAGTGACTTCAGAAGAGATCACTCACAATTTCAGCCCTGAAACTGTGAGGGCTGAAACGATTAATCATGATGAATCGATTATTGAAATGATCATTTACTAATTTGGTAATCAAATGGTCATCAATAAGAGCATACAGGCTTTAAAACAGGCTGCTTGTGAAATCACAGTAATTAAATAAAAATTTGACAAAAAATGTTAGCATTCTGCATTTTGGATGAAAAACCTCCTTTGTCTGTATGTTTTTCACAGAACTTAGAAGTGTTATAGTTTTAGCCTCACATGGTTCAAATTCTGTACATTTCCTCCACTTTGCACCTTTTATTGTCCAGTTATTAATTGGTTAATTGAAAAAATAGTTAACAGATCCGCCCTACATTGTAATGATGTTGAATGTAGCAGAAAGGCTTATGATCAAGCCTTTAAATAAATCTATTTATTATTATTTTAAATATTTTAATATCGTATAAAATAAGTTTAAGTGGTTAAATGAAAACTGCAAATTGCCATTTTTTATCTGATTAATCATCAGAAAAATTGATAGAATAACCAATTATTAAAATAACTGTTAGCTGCAGCCCTACTTGTATTACAAGTCAAATTCTGTTTTAAAGAAACACAACTGATTGCTTCTGCTGCAAAGATTGTAATAATAAAAGTAGGCTTCAAGGAAGGGTGTGCATATTTTTAAAAAGAAAATTTCCACTTCAGGGATTATTTGCAATGCAAAATCATGCATTTTTGGATCCTGGATAAATCCTTGGATAAAAGTTTTTATAGAATAATGGTCATCAAAAATTGTAGAGACTTAACAAGGCTCTGTGTGCACACTGTACACACAGAGAGGTAAATAAACAAAAGCAGAGTAAAAATAAATAAATAAAGTCAAGTGAGATTGATGGAATTTCCTTATCTATTTCAGTTCAGGTCCTCCATCTCCTGTTACCTGCTTGGCTCACACCTGCTCCCCTAAAGCGTAACATTTGTCAAAGTGACAGTTGGCCCCAGTGGCTCGTGTGCAGAGAAGAAACCCATCTGCAGATCCGTATCCAGAAAGAAAATTGTTTACATCCCTTCAGTTCAGCTGAATTAAGAGATTTGAGCTCTGGTTCCATCTGTCAACTTCTCACAAAATCTAGAAACTATTTTCTTATTTCATTCTAGTTAGCGTTCTCATATGAACCGGGGTTCATATGAACATCTTAAAGTATGAAAATCCTGAGTAAGAATACCACAGTTTCTTATAGGATTTAAAATAAAATCAGAATTTTACATCAAAATATGTAAAATCTATTGATTTTATTTAAAATGGAAATGTCAGCCCCTTTTTGCCCTACCTTTTGTCAGCAGTTAGTCAAGCTACCTCCTTAGCTAGCCTGCAGTCTGCTGCTTTACAGACATGTTGCTCATGTCGTGCTAACTGCAGTTTGAAAACTGTTACCTTAAAAGTGATGGATGGTGCCACTTTTGTTTTCACACAGTAATTTGGCCTTTTTTCCATCTGGAAATGTTTCCGAACAGCCAGATTTGTTTTTCTTGTAGCCACACAAAAAGTTGTGTGGAGCAACTGCAGAAACTTTTTCAGAATTCAAAAAAAGATGTAACATCAAGTTTGTTGATATAAGTAAACTTTTAGGATGCCTGATGGCAGGACTGTAAATTTCTATAACTGAAACGCCTCTACTAAACTTTTCTTTTGTCCATCATTAAACCTGACCTTCTTCCTATCTGCAGGTGACCGAGCTGAAGGTGCAGAGGGAGATCTGGACAACGCTCCTACTGGGAACGTCATCGCAACTTCCAACACCAAGAGGAGCTTCAGCCTCGAGGCTCGCTTCAGTTTCCTCAACCTGCGACGGCCGCGAGTCGGCAACACCAAAAACAAGGAGAGCTGTCCCCAGAAGACTGAACCGGGACAAACGGTTGTTCTCGTCAAATGAGTCTGAGGAGCAAATGGGGAATATTTCAGAGGGACTGCGGTTCTGCAGAGACTTGAATTCTGAACCAAAAACTCCTGGAACTCTTATGGGTTGTTAATAAGCTACTTTCCTACTCTGTAGTCAAACTCCACTCTCTATGGTTAAACAGAAAACTTTGAATGTTATATTTGGTGTAATTTAAGCATCTTTTACAACCTTCACACACCTAGGAATTCCCACATCAGATGAAACAAACTCTGGTAAATGATAAAAAGAATAAAAGCTACATTTTTCTCCAGTAAAATAATTATATTATATGACAAAGCAACAAACCAGCTGCCTGCAAATAACCTTTGGCCTGGGTTTGAATTATATATTACAGTTAAATGGCTCATAGAATACTGTAAGAGACTGCGCTCAGCTTAGTTCAACATCTAAAGGAAATTGGGACACAGTGGAGGACAACTAACTAGCCTTTAGCCTTATACTCTATAATACTGATAAGACAATGTTGTGATGTATGATATGTGTTTAATATTTAGGATTTAAGTGTTAAAAATTGTTTATGGGACACAAACTGCAGTTCGGGAAAGTTACAGCTCCAGCTTCTCATTTCTGTTTTACCCCACAGCGCGTTTTAGATTCCTCAGTGCACAACAAGAAACTGTTAAACATGTTGTGCAATTTAGCTTGAATAAAGAGAGAAGTTGACAAAAAAGCATTATTCCTCTAATCAATTTAATTTAAGGAACATCTCCCAAAGAGAGAACAGGATTTTTTGCTTTCAAATACTACATTTTTTTTTTTTTAGGGGAAAATTTCTTCGTGGCAAATCTGATTTTTATTCTGATCCCTATGTTGAGAACAGAGGGAGGGAGGTGAAGATGTCCCCAGAAGCCTACCTGCTTTCTGGAAGTTTCCTGAAGTGAAAACAAAACCATTATCTTGCAATCGCCACACATTGCCTCAAGCTGAGAGGAGAGATTCTGGACTTAATCTGAAGTAATTGAACGAGAAGACAAAATGTTTCTAGGAAAATGGCTTTCTCTTAGTTCACACTAAGGCACAAACGGTTTAGTTTGCTGTTTACAATTGAAGTGAATTACTTTGAGTAACTCAATTCAAAAAAAGACTTTTATTTTAAAGATGTATTACTTAGATCAATATCTTTCATCAATTTAGTTCTGCTAAAGCCTAAAGTTCAGCATCTTAGAAATGTAATGTCACAACCAGCCCTAACCACAGACAGTTGTCCTGGAGAAATTTGACACTTTTTCACAAGAAGCATCCAAGAAAATGATTAGAAAATTGAGTGGAAGGACAACAGAGTCCAACAGTGTGGCTCAGTTATGTGTGATGTGCAAATTTGAGCTTGCTCTTAAGTCGGCTTCATCTTCAGGATCTTTCTTGTGATTCTTTCCTCAGAACTTCTCTGGAGGGAGAACTTTCCAAGAAACCTTTTACTTTAAAGTCATTATGTTTAATTTAAACGTTAAAAGACGATCAGACTTCACTCGGCCAACACATGGTGCTGCTTTAGAGAACCTCCAACGTAATCTAGTTGAAACACTTTGAAGTTCAGCTGCCCAACACAAAGAGCTTCTTGTCCTGTAACTCTGTGCTTTAAATGGGTGAACATCTTGAGCGTTTTATAAACTCACAAACAGGATGGATGCGCCCGACGTAGATGTAGCCTTGTATAAATGCAGGGTAGTTTTTGCTAGAATAGCAGAGATCTTTGTTCAAGATTTTGTTTCAGGGTCACTTTGTTTTTTTTAATAATCTGGATGTAAAACTGTATCAGAATCTTTTTCATTTTGCAATCGACACAAGCGCTGCAAAAAATTGTGAAAGGATGTAGCTGTACATTCAGCCTTTACCATTAATGTAACAGAGACTCAGTTTTACAAACCTTTGAAAGAAATTCAATTGAAATGTGAACCAAAACTGTCAAACATCTAGTTTTATTCTATCTGCCTCAATTAACGTAACACTTTTATTCAATTTTATTCTCACGTCATCAGATCAAAATCTTGTTACTTCTTAGAAATATCTCCAAGTACAACCAGCTTACATAAATGACCCCTTGCTTCCTTTGACCTTTAGGCATTTTGTTTTTCCACTCGTTTCTCTTGTTGACTTTAAAGGCCAACAAAATTTAATTAATCCTGTCTTTGCACTGAGCCCAGCAGCTGTAACTTGATTCCACTTAAAAAGAAATCGCTATGAATTTTGAGTTTAAAGAATGAAAACAATGTCCAGACTGCTTCTGCCAACATTAGGCTCAATAATGTCCAGACATAAACACACATCTAAATCTCACCAAAAGCCTCCAGATGATGTTGCAGCTGGGAAGGGTGTCAACAGAATATGAAACCCTGTGGTTAAGAATGAGGCATTCCTCTGGTTACTCAGTGAGCAAATACCTTTCAGCAATATAATGTAGATCAGCTGAATTGGCCATTGAACTTTGACCTTCCACACCGCTTCCTACATGTCATTAACAGACTTAACACAAACTGTTACAATTAATAGCAGATTTTAGCTAGCTTTTGGTTCTGCAAGCAAATTCAGTTAAATTGTGTGGAGAAAATTTATGACATTTCTATCAAAAAACAAAATGAACTGTAGCCGAAATATTGTCAACCAGGGCAGTAAACATACCAGGAAAGAAAAAAAAAATCATGGACTTACCTAACAGTGTTAACGTCAGCAAATCTGAAATAAACTAAACTCTAAACTTGCTAAACTTCTCGGCTCCAATCAGTGGATGTCAATAACTATTTTATTGATGCATAACTTTGATATCAATTAAAGAAAATGAGTAAAGCAGGTGCAGCTAATCAGTTTTGCTTGATTGACTTAACATTGGTAAATGTAAGCACCTCCATGAAATCAAGGTTTGCATTAACTGAGTATCAAAGATTAGAGACAAAAGAATCTTGAAGAAGTCACTGGTAGTGTTGATAATCTGGGAAAACAGGTACATTTTAGACACATTTTTATGGTTATAATTTTGAACTAATATGCATTATGAAGTGAAATATGAGATAATTTGTCCAAAACAAAATGCACACTGGTATGACTGTATTGTTTACCAGCCTGACAAGTCAGTCGCAGATGAAAAAAACTTGTATCTTTCTCCTGTGTGTAAACCCTTACTTAAGTCCTAATGGGTTCCCAAGAGGGACTAACACTGTACTCTTCAGTGGGGTTGTTGTTACTGTGTGAAAATGACTCAAAGTTAACTTTTTCTATTATCAGAAAGCAAAACAACACAAAAAGAACTTCTTAATTTCAATGGGACTTTCCTGGTTAAATAAAAATAAAACAGAAATGATGGAATATGCTGGATTTAGAAATGTTAGCAGAATTTTTGAAGTCTTGGAGTTCAGGTAAGGTTATTACACAGTGTTGAAATAATGCTAGCTATGCTAATTGCTAATACAAGATGCTAAAAGCATGTTAAGTATTTTACAAAACATTTTGTCTGTTTTAAAATGGTAGCGTCCCACATTTTTTACACTTAATTAATGACCACTAAAGGCAGAAAAGCTAAAGAAAATTGATATTTTCTTATTGTAGTTCCAAAAGTGAACTCGGTAATGGTTAAAGTTGGTGGAACAAAGCTTTACAAAACACAGATTTGAAAGCATCCATTAATGTTTCTGTTTTTGAAACTTGGACAAAATTAGGTGATGCAACAGTAGACAGAGTCCATAGATCACAGGAAATCAAGAACAGGATGACTAAAATGACCTCAAACTTTGTAAATGTGTTGGGATCTTAATGAGCTGCAGATAAGGAGTATCCAAAAAGCTTACTGATCTAAAACAATAAGCATTTAATTAACCCAATTTTAAGCCCTGATAAAGATTAGATACATTTATCTTGTCCTGATATGAAAAACCTTTTGACAGAAATATGTTCACTAACTTTTTATGGGGCTGCACAGTGGTGCAGTGGTGCAGTAAGTATCACTGTTCCCTTGCAGCAAGAAAATCCTGGGTTCGATTCCCGGCCTGGGTTTTTTCTTCATTCTTCATGGAGTTTGCATGTTCTCCCTGTATTTGCATGGGTTCTTTCCAGGTACTCCGGCTTCCTCCCACAGTCCAAAAACATGACTGTCAGGTTAATTGGTCTCTCTAAATTCTCCATAGGTGTGGGTGTCTTGTCTGTCTCTGTGTTGCCCTGCAACAGACTTGCGACCTGTTCAGGGTGTACCCTGAACATAGGCAGAAGCACCCCTACAGACCCTACTAGGGACAAGAGTGTAAAGAAAATGGATGGATGAACTATTTATAAAGAAAGTAGGTAAATGCATCCTGTATTGAGTAACTTGGAGACAGAAACTGATATAGTCATGTCCCTGTATTTAAACTTTGAGTACATCACATCAGTCTACTCAACATTTAGTGCAAGTTCTGCAAACATTACATCAACATTCATACAACAGGCTGGTACAAGATTGTCCTGCTGCATTTGTAGACCACTTTGCTGGAAAACAAATCAAAGAAATAAAATAGAATGACAGAAAAAAATGGCTTTTATGACAATAAATTATGCATCAACCGGTACACAGAAGTTCTGAATAATGGACAATACAAAGAAACACATAGAAAGGATAATTTTACCCTTTAACAGCCCAGCCAACAGTTCATTTACAGCCAGTCATACTACTGAACATGGTGGCACATGGTGAGTCAAAAATATGGGTTTAAACCTTTAAATCAACTTGAGTGTAAAGTAGCTGAGCATTGTGGTCAACAAAAGTCAGTTTTATGCTGTATGATCAATATTATAGTCAACATTTGGCAACAGCATTCTGGGAAATCTAATGAGTCAGAATGGAAGGGTCATGATAACTGAAAGCACAAAATATGTGAGAATCATCTGTGCAGCTCTAAAACTAATGATGAGTCATGTAACATGACTAACCATTTTCAAAGAACGACTAAACATTTTTTGAGTAAACAATGATCCCTAGTGTCATGATATTCAGCTTTTTAAATTGAAAATAAAATTAAACCCATTTCATCCACTTAGAAGTATTTCTGGAGTTTAGCAGTAACACCGTATGCCGTGCTGTGATGGAGCTACTGACTCCACAACATTTTAGCTAATTTAATTCACTGAAATTTAATTCCACTGCTGTAGTTTGATGATAAACATGAAAAAAGTGCAGCACAGTAAAGATAAACAGAGGATGGATACTTGGCAATAAAGACTCAGGTAGAACACATACAGTACAGTGACACCTGCCAGAAGCAGGTGCTGCAGTGAGACTCACTCAGCATCACACTGAGACAAACAGCAGACAACATTCAGATGCCGTCATGATGGATTCCCTGTGCTGCTCCTGAGTTTAAAAACCACAACAAGGTTCTGAAGAAGAACATTTCCTGCCAGATGACATTGTTAGCAGCCAATTGGTGGAAAAGCTTTACAAGATGTTACCATCTCAGCAAGTTTTTCTCCATCATATTAAGTAACGGTTGACTGATTTGATAACTAACTCAAGGAAACATTTTTTGCTTTGTTTTTTTTTTTTCTTGTAGAAGCAGAAGTAAAACGACCTCATGAGCTTTAGGAACTTTAGAACCAAACTGTGATGTTGGGCCACATTCAGTAACTTGGCAACCATTTTACACATCTACTTAAAGCACACATACATGTGTGAAATCCTTCATCTTTTACTGTTGTAGATTGAGCTCACACTGAAAAATCTCCCCACATTAAATAAATGTAACTGCAACACTTTCATTCATGATTTTAATCGACCACTTCCTGTTTCCTTGGGTCTAAAATATGGCATGAGACCCATTTTTCTTAGCCACTCTTAAAAAAAACAGGAAAGACAGGAAAAAACATAAAAGTAAGGCAGATGTGTGCTGATGTTTTTAAGTCTACAAATGGCAACAAGAACACAGGGAAGGGAGGTCAATTATTGTTAAAGACCTGTATTTAATTTTCCAGTGTGTGATTATGCTATTGAAATAAATAATAAATTTATCTTAAAGCTGCAGTATTAAATTTTGTGAACAATGTTTTCTTTTACATATTTGTTTGTAACATGAGAGATCACTTGTGAAAGCTCATCCCAATGCTTCTACTGCCATCAGCAAAAATAAACCGCCCCCGGTCAGAAACAACCAATCAGAGCCAGGAGGAAGGTCCTGATGCAGTCAATCAACCTTATGTAAGCGCTGCTCAGTGTACTAAAGGTGGAGAAGCAACTTAACATTACAAAAAAATCTGTATCCTCCTTCACCAGTACCATGCTAACTAGCTCATTGTGGTGAGCTAGAGGGAGAGAGTGAGCAGCGTGTACACGAGAGTGATTAACAGCACTAAGACAAACCCCACAGCTCTGATTGTTTTTTTCTGAATTAGAGTGGTGTAATTCAGCAGAAGATAAGAAGAGGATCAAAATTCACCCAGAATTATGTCAAGATTATATCTTCTCTACTTAAATATAGTTGTTTTCTCTGAAACTTATTCAAATATTAGTGGAGATGTACTCAGAATTCATCTCTAATTTCAGTGGATTAGTGAAAAAGAAAAAATAAATTGTGGACCTGATTTACATAAAAAAATTAAATAAATAAAAGTCACCGTAAAGTATGTTGTGCAATTATTCCACACTGGAAAAAAAAGTTCAAATATCTCATGAAAAGACCAAAACTGTTCTGACATCCATGCCAATGACGAGTGAACATAAAATGACCAGGGTAGCAACTACCTTGCCTTTGTGTTTTTATGCCAATGTCTTGTGTCCCGTTATCAAATTATTAATAATAGTTGTTTTTCATAGAACTATACATTATTCATGGTTCATTTAACAGAGACCTTCATACCCACCATCTGTCCATTTAAACTTGGAGAACCTGCACTGGGTGAAGGCAGGGGAAGTAAAGCAGCAGTCACTTTCTGAACTCTTGGAGCTGCAGGAAGCGCTCATTATTTCATTGATTTTTAAACTGCAGTTCTCTGAAGACCCCATAATGCCTTCCTCTCTTCGTTACCTTCCTGCTCTTCTCCGTTCGGTTTTTTGTCCTGCGTTCCGTCTTCACTGGAGCTGTGAGACTTTGAGGGGGGAAGTGCTGGCAAAGTCCAAGAAGAAAGGTCCTTCCTGTTTAGGCAAGAAGGTGGTGGGGGTGACGTTGTAGATGCCTGCTGGGACGTGGTCCAACTCCATGTAGCAGAAACCGCATCTTTAAAAGCACAAAAAGAGAAAATTTTACTAAACAAAAAGTTAGATTTTAGGTGATACACATGAACTGAAGCTGCTGTCTGAAGTTTTCTATAATTTCCTAGATGTAAAATATTAGAGCCATTATTTAAGCTCATCATGCCTGTTTGTAGTTAATGTCTTGTGGAAAAGGTCAAAAAGACGTTATCTTCTCCACTTGATCATAAATTTTGCTGATTCATCTCCAGAGCTCTTAAAAATATATTTTTCCTTCTAGTTCATTTTCATAAAACTAATAATTCTGGATTATGAGATGAAAACATTTTTACAGAACTCAAAGGTCAGGTATCATTTTAAAGTCTGCAACATTTGAACATTTTTACTTGCTTACACATACAACCACAAACAGCAAGTATTTGACAGTTGGGAAGTGAAAGGAAACTAGTGGCTAAGCCTGGCTCCAGATGCCACCCATTTAAATAACCATATCAGGCCAAATGTATCCATTTTGATACACAGGTTTCTGACTTCTCCCTTTTTAATAAAATTGTTACTTTACACAAAAAACATGTTGCCATCAATCCTACATTTGCCTTCTGCCCTCTGATACAGGATCTGGGTCCGAGATGGCAACACCACAAAGTCCTTCTTTTTAAATAGTTTAGGACATAAAATTAAAAAATGTAATATTAATTTAAAAAAATTTAATTTCATCATATCATATAAAAATAACCAAAGTAAAAAAAAAAATCTATTCAATGTTTAACTAACCGCGGTGAGAATCAATTGTATCTCAGGTTTTCAGGTAGATTTTTATAAATTAGTACTTTATCAAATCTAATTTTTGTACAAAAATTTATAAATCCAGCTGATATTAAAAAGACATGTTTTCATGGTAAAAGCAGATCCATTTTTGAAAATATAACATTTTCTGACATATCTTGCATGAGGCTTTAAAGGGTTAAGTAGAACCCACTGGTGTGTAGTTGAATTAAAATTAAATATGAATGTTGTTAGAGAACATTAGAGAACAAACCTGTAATCTCCACTGTTGTTCTTCTGGAAGGAAGCCGCTCCTGCATCACCCACCGTTGACACGGTTACCATCTCAAACCCGACACTGTACTGCCTGCAGGCAGAGTGCAAAACACAGGGAGAGGAAGAGATCACTAACTTCATCACATACTGGAAACACATACGGGGTAAAAAAACAAAAACAAATGGTAACTATTCATTTTCAATGTTTTTTTTATTTTTTTTATTTCCGAAAAACAATAATTGATACACTAAGGAAAATAATTCAACTGCAATTAAGTTTGGGACAAAGCCAAAAGAGAGTTTATCAGCTCCACCTGAAGAGCCAATAAGGTTCATGGTTATTTAGACAATATTTTAGCTGATAAAAACATAACTTTGTGTCTCTTCTAAACCACAAACTACTAACTGTCCCACTGCAACTCCATATCTAGTGGTCATGATGTCTTTCTGATACATTATTTATCCCTGTTTGCTTCTCAGAACTACAAAATCTGTATCACAATCCTTAAGATGATACAAAAAACACTTTGAAACCCAGAATAAGAGGTTAGAAAAAGAACTAAACTTTCTGTCTGTAGCAGCATGGGTCAAATCTTGTCAAGCAAAGGATTACATTCAGTTGTGCGAAACAGAAAGCACTTAAACCAATCCAGGAGGATTCAAAACACCCAAAACATTTCCTATATTATTTGTATTGCCATTATTTATTACAGAAAGATACGTGTTGTAAGAAAAACTCCACTACTTCCTTATGATTAGAATTCAATCAAAAATCTAGTAAATAACAGATCATATTTGTGTCCTGAATATAAAACTGAAGACATGGTGGTCTTTGTTTTTGCCATGAATAATTGATGCTAATGCCATTGTGGCCACAATACAGAAACATAAAAGGTCAAAGGGAAGTCCTGTTGTAATAGATTTTTTGGTGCGAGTCTGACCTGGAACCACGCAGCTCCACCAGCAGGGGGCCGGACCGCTCCAGGTTTATTTGGTAGATGGGGTTGTTTTTGTACGAGTCCTTGTAGTTCCCACAACCGCCGGCGCTGACTCCTTTCCACTGGCCATTGATCTGAGGACAGAGTTACAAATATAATCTGCTTTGATCAGAATGTTGACTTGGCATTGGCAAAATGTTCAATTTGCAAACAACAGACTGTACAACAAATCACAAACTGCATAAGTACCATACCCTTTTAGTGTGGGTGAAGGGATTTGGGATTTTGGCGAAGGTGAATTTGCATCCAGTGTACACCTGCGTAAAGACAGAAAATCAATTATTGCAGTAAAAAGAACAAACTATTCATATCACATGCTTCATATTATTATGCCAAAAATAATCTTTGCATTTTTAAAGTTCCTGAGGTTCTAAGTTTATTCATAGTTTATTCATGAACATGTTCTCTAAAAAATGTTAGCTCCCTGCTTTGATCTCTGCTGAAAACTTTTAGCAAGAAGGAGTTCAATCAGTTTTCCTCTCAAAAAAACGATCAAAGCTGAAGGGAGATTGGAATTTCTCTTCCTTGGATGATTTTAAGGTAAAGTCTAAAGTGATTAGAGCAAATGCTACAGTGTTAAACATAAAGAGAAACGTGCAATCATTAAGAGTGAACACATCTTATAGCCAACTCATCATCTCCTCCCATGAGCATTTTGCAGTGAGGGAGGAAAGTCTATTAATTATAAAGTACTGAACAGATCTATCTGGGTCACACATGCACACCCAGCAGAACACTTAAAAGACCTCGACTCGCTCATCCGGCCTCGGGCTTTTTTCACAGGCATGAGTTCGGCTGAATAATAGAAAAGGGGGATTTTAAATCACAGTGAGAAGATGGAAGTGTGAAAAAGTCACTGCTACTAAATGTCTATGAAAAAAAGAACAATTATCCTCAAAGCAGAATGAATGCATTTAGATTTTTGTAAGTTGCTTTCCCTACTATAGTAACTTTTGTCATAAAGCGCTTTGTGATTTTATTCGTTTAAAACCACTGAACCAACTTTAAATTCAATCATATTCACCCAAATAATTTGCCAAATAAAAAGTATGTTCTAAAACCATCCAGGATTGCTAATTTTTACTTTTTAAATATGTGTGTACAGAAAGACAGCAAGCCTTTAAGTAGCAGCTCAGACAGAGTTCTCACCCGCAGAGTGTAGTTGATGGTGTTCTGCTTCTCATACTGAGAAACCACGAGTGTGAAGGTGTGTGTTCCTGCAGAGGTCAGCCGTATCTTGGTCAGATAGTGAGGACTGTTGATGCGGATCCCATCGATGTAAGGAGGAGGGTCGGCTGAAGAAAGTGATCAATGCGGAAAAACTCAACACCACTGTTTGAATTATTTTGCTTAAATGTCAATGAAATTGGATTTTTGTTAATCAATTGTGTTATTTCTAGAGTGAAATACTCATTTAGAAAGATATGTTTGGCCTTTACAGTTAAATGCATTTGTTAAGAAAAATTTTCTCCAACAGACTTCTAAAGATGTCTGACTTTGCGGTTTGACTTTAGGTCAAAGGTGAGACAGATTATCACACCTCAGCGATGCAGGAACGAAAACCTCACCTGGGTAGTAAACCTTCTTGCCTTCTGTCTTGTAAACAACCAGTGTGATAAACTCCCTGTTTTGAGCAAAATCGTCCTGTAGAAACAAACAAACTCAATTAATCAGCAAATTAGGTTCAAATAAAAAACAAATATGACATAATGATGTTTAATCAGATATTGACCTTGTCTGTGATGTGTCTGGTGAGCAGCACCCACACAGCGGCTCCCCCTGCTGGACACTGGACCTCCAGCTTGTACTGAGGATTATTTGCGAGGGTGTAGACGTCCTTCACAGGTCCCTGCTTTCCATCCCAGCTACTGCAGGCGGTTAAAAAAAAGAGATTTCTTCAGTCAAAAGAACAGACTGCAAATTTAAACATATGTTAGTCGAGGAACAAAAGATCCTACAACCCAATGAAACAAACTTATTGTCTGTTTGAACCTTTATTCTGATAAAAAAAATATAAAAAATAACGCACAATCCTATTTTAATGAAAATATGAAAAAGCAACCTGAATAAGTAAAAAAAATGCAAAAAAGCAATAAATACAATGTTATTTCTGAAGATTTTCTTTCAATAACATCAAATGCTAGATTATTGAGTTTTTAGTTTTCAATAAATATATGGAGAAGACAGATAAAAAGTTCTAGTTTAACATGTTCTTGTAACACATAAGCATTATTTGTACAGTAAACAAAGAAATACCTGTGAATACAGGAGGAGTCCTTAAACAGAGCAGGGTTCCAGCTTAGATAAATGACATCATAGTACTGACAAAGATCCTCCCATGAAATCCAGAAAACCCCTAAAAAAAACCCCAGAAAATTATTAAACAAATATTTACAGTTGTTTGTAACTTGAGAGACATCCAGTTCTTAACCTATAGAGCTGAGTGATGTCAGCCCAATTTTAACAACAAAACTGTTTTGGAAGGTTTAGGAGGGATTTATGGGGAGCTCAAACTATTTGTCTAGATTACATTTATGAGGTCAGGCATTGCTGTTGATGTGAGAGCTAAGCTTACATTCGTTGCTCTACTTCATCTCAAAAGGTGCAAAAGGTAAATGCAATGTTTCTGTGCTTATACGTCAAGTGGATTTATCATCTCTAAAGTAATGCATCTTCTAACACATCTCTAAAGCTCACAGTCCACTATTTTGTGTTCTTCATGTGTTTAATATGTTAATTTTTCTTTCTTTGATGTCTTTAAGAAGGGAAATTGATTTTAGCCTAAAGCCTGGTGAGAAGGTGCTTTTATGTGTGCAGTAGCATGAGCATACCGTTATCAAACTTCTGTGCTGTCTTGGGGTCAAAGTTGAGGTATTTTAGGAGCTCTGGAGTCCAGTTTTTCTCATCTCGCTCGCTGTAGCGCCCCTTCCACCGCAGATGACTCCACGGATTTTTCAGCTGCAGGAAACGCATTCCCTGCAAACGCAACAGACACAACCAAGTAAAGTTAATCCTCTTGGGTACCAAATTAATTTGTAGCAACTGTGATGTGAAATAAAATGTTCATAAATGTCTTAAAACTCAAAAGTTCTGCATGGGAAAGTAATAAATACTAACCTTGTATTCCCTGATGTCAAGAACTGCATAGGCATGTGTTGGCACTAAGCCCCATCTCTCCCCTTCCTCCTCAGTCATCACTCCCGTTGCTGTGGTGATGAGAACATCACCCCTATGAAATCTGGATGCAGAGAGAGTCAAGCAAAGTTAGAGGGAGGTTAGATTAGAAAAGAAGAGTTGTTGCAGAAGTAACAGTGTGAGTTGGTGTGTTGTCACCTTTGGAAGAGCATGCGGAAGGTGTCTTCCTTGTTGAATGACTGATTGTCAGAGTGCATAGCAATGCGCTCAGGGATCCAGCCGGTGAGTGCATGCAGATCAATATTCTAGAAAAACAAAAAATTTGAATTTTAATCTTTAAAAACATCCAATTTTGGTTCAAATCTGAACATATGTGCACAAATTGTAGATACATGTAAGACAAGATCCAAATAGTACACATGAAACCACTATTTCCACTTTAACAACACTTTACTGAGAACTGTAAGCAGCTCCTATGAGCTATTTGTGAGTTTTTTTTTATCCCTTTAAGTAAATTAATCTGAGGAGTTTAACATCAGCAGGTACAATACCAAACTGAAAAACAGCTTGATGCTCTGGTCCTCACCGAGTTGGAGCCGGGGAAATCATAGCCACCCATCACCTTCATGTAGGCCTTCTCTATCAGGGAAACCCATAACTCATTCCGGTTACTGGAGTAGGAGCAGAGCAGCTCTCCGTTACGATCCACCGGCAGGTAGTCATCAATAATCACCTGAACCAAAGATCACAATCAGCGGACAAAAAAAAAAAAAAAAGAAAAGAAAATGGAAGAATTCTAGGCATTTTATCTTTATATCAGCGAATGCTGGGTCAGCTGAGGCCATTTACAAAAAAAGAAAACAATTTCAGTTTCTGTTTTAACACTGACTAAAGCCTCTTGTTAAGCCTGGATTTGGACCATTTTCATGGCTTCTCAAACAATCTCTGTATACAGTAGGTGAAAATTTGCAGTACAAACATCACTTTTCTTCCTTGATAGTGTTGTTAGTGGATAGTGGATGGTTGAAGTCAAACCTTTCTGGGCACTCCATTGATGTGCAGTTTGACCATGTACTTTCCACAGGGATTATACTCTGGCTCCCCTCGCCTGTTCTGAGGGTAGATTATGCTGCAGCGGAAAATAAAACTGATGATTTCTGATTTCATATTCTACATAAAATATCAGCAGCTACAAAAAAGAAATAAATAAATGAATAAATAAATTGTACCTGGTGATGAGTTTCTTGTTGTAACGCCTCTCATAAGCTGCACTGATGGCCAGTGAAGCCACAAATGAACAGTCAGAGACCACGGTCTACATAAACAGGGAATTAAAGACAAAAAACAGTCATTTAAATGAATGTTGCTATAAAATCTACATTTTTATAAGACACTTTGTCAGTTTTGCATCAGTTCTCAGGGTAACTGTACATTATTTCAGTTCAGCATATTAACATGTTTCTGTTCTGCTATAAAGTTGTAAACTTGGTGATATTGCACCACCTACTGGGTGAATTTGGAATTTGCATATAAATATACATTTAATGATGCTGTAATAATGGATTACAACAAGATGAAGTGACTACACTTCTAGTCTAAGAATGTATTGTTAGGGAAAAAAAAAAAACACATCAGTAAAAGTCTGACCTGTTTGATGCTGAAGCTGGACACAGACATGATCATGGTGGGATTATTGCAGATCTCGTCTGGTCGAACCCAGCGGGAGAAAATGGCTTTCTGTTTGGGTGACAGGGCGAGTTTCCCGGTTTTGTCCCTGTGGAAAACATTCATTTGAATTGAAGCAGTCAGATGCAAAAAGCTTTGTTCAACAATCCGATTTAAATCCAGATTTCTCTCCAGTTAAACTAGACCAAAACTTTTGAATCTCCATATTTGGCAACCAGGTGTCCTGTTTAGTGTTTACAAATTATTTTTGTACTTTGTGGAAAAACCAGTTGAGTCAGAGGTCTGGCCTTTCATGCTCATCACACGAATAAACAAATTTAGTTTACCAATATATATTTTTAGACCATGGACCTAATGACAAAACCTCTATGAAAGCTGATATTAAATTTAAACAGGTGAAAAAAATTATTAGGTCTCACGAGAAGGGCACAGGGAAGGCAAATCGTTCCTTTAAGTCCACACTCATGAAGGGCACATAGGCGATGCCGTTGATTGTAGACGTACTCCTGCAAAAGAAACCAGAAAACTGATTGCAGAATCTTTCATACCCAAACAGAGGATTCAGATCGTTACTAATCAGAGTTTTAAAGTTCAGACAGGACTCAATAAAAATGTCATAACACATAATACATAGTTACTTTAACTCTTTATACATGGATACTTTTCTAATACGTTCCATTAACCGTCTCACCTGAGGACCTCGATCTCCTCCGATGTGTACCGCTGACCCTGGGGTTCACTTGACTGGACCGCTCTGATTGGTTGAGGCTGCTGTCGGTCATGGAGGGAGAAGTCTGGCCCAAGGGGGAAAAACTGACGCACCTGTCCACCAGAACCAGCGCCGCTGCTGGGCTTCGTTCTGTCCTGAGACTGTGCCGAGTTTGATTTGGACTGCGACTCTTTAAGACCTTCCGCTCTGCAAAAACAGGCATGCTCACTGTCGGTCAAAGCAACCCTTGCTGTTTTTGTTTCTTGTTAATAACTAATTTGACTTATTTAATCCTTATTTTTAGCTAAATTTATTTTCTGCTACGATTCGTATGCAAAAAGGTTAAGGGTGATTGACAATGATCTTAGCACAAAAAAGGCAAAAAAATTATGTTATTCTTTATCTTACTTTTTGTTAAATTTTTGAAACAGTTCTGACTAATTTAAAGCAACAGCTCTGGATGGTCCAAAACAAAAGCTTAAAACTGTTTTATGCAAACATTTTAGTTTAGGAAATATCAGCACCAGAACTGACCTGTCCAAAGCTTGACGAGCCAGCTGCTTCAGCTTCGTCTGAAGACTTTGGTCTGATGACTCGTTTGACTAATGGAAGAAAAAGCAGAACAAAGGTATATATAAGGTAAGATAAGTTTACCACCTTTGCAGAATGTGGTAAACTTCTGCAAAGGAGGACAAACATTTATAAACAAGAAGAAATACCGTTTTGATGCACAGCTCCACAGCCTGAGTGTACAGCTCTATAGCTTCATCATCATTCCCCTTTTCATCTTCCTCAAAAGCTTGGGTAACCAGGAAGTGGGCACGCTCCAGATCCACCTGATGGCGGGATTTCAGCGGGTCGCTCTTCTGGGACTGGACTGGGGTCAAAGTTGAACATAAGTAAGGTTTGTTAAGCTAGACTGGTTGGACTTAAAGGTAACGTCTTGGGCTTACTGTGCTTTTTTATCATTTGAAGAGTTTTATAAAGGTGTAGTTTTGGCCAACATGTAAATCTTTAACTGGGGTGGAAAACTAACGCTGCACATTTCAATCAACACACTTTGCTCACAATGGATTATTTTTCGTCAACAGGAATGAGGAAGACGGTGAGAATTAATTGGAAGAAAACCTGCTACAGGCAGCAAAATATCTGAGACTGGGGCAGATTTTCCAGATGGATGATAAACCTACTGCATTATGCAGGGGCTACAGAAGAAGAGTCCGGATTAAAATAGCTATGTTTGATTTGACAAGTCAAAAGACTAAATTCAATTGAGAATCTGTGGCCAGAACATTGATGTTCCTCTGCATCCAAACTGACTTTGAGTGGCTTTTCAAATTATTTGTAAAGAATTTAATTTTTTTTTCTTCTTCTTCCAATTCACAAACTATATTTACTGTTTTGTGTTGGTCTATCACATAAAATACACTGAGGTTTGCAGTTGTAATGTATGAAAATATGAATATGAATACAAAGGTCTTTATACGGACACCATACCAACCAGTGGTTTGGTGAACAAGGAGAAATAACAGAAAAGCATCATGTTTGACACTTGTCAAGTGAATTTACCTGCATTGTGGAGAGCTTGAACACGGTCCAAGTATTCACTCACTTTGTCCTGGAGCCCCTCCAGTTTGGACCCTGCCATGCCTGCATATATCAGAGCTTGGGCTGCCTCCTTTAACACACGAATCCCAATAAAAATAAAAAAATAAAATAAAAAAATAGCAATAAAACACAATCAATGAGTACTGTCAGGACTATTCATATGATGTTATCAAAACATAAAAAAATAATTATGCTCACATGTTGAACTGAAACTATACAGATTCATAAATGTTATTAAGAATCCAGTGAATAAGTGAAAGTGGACTTAACTACAGGAAGCATACAGCTACATGCTAACCATGACAAGTAACAGCTGTTTACCTACCTTATAATAAAACACAGCCTCATTATATTTGGCATTCTGGTCATAGGTTACAGCAGTTTTCGCGAATTTGAAAGCGTCGACTTCCAGCGCCGTACAATCCATGTTGAACCCAACTTTAATGACAGAGTAACGAGCTCTCTGCTAGCCAGTGAACAGGACTGCTAACCACTGTTTTAAGTAAATGTTTACCTTCATTCACCGCACAGTTACCTTGATCAACTTCGACTGCCCATTTTAAAGGTTATGCTGCGTGTTCTTTCCAGTAAAACACAACTAAGTACACTGGGGAAAAGTTCTGCTTCTCCTTATGATAAATGACTACAAAACCAGCCGACATCAAAACAACCGAGGAGTTTCCGGGAAAAAACAATTTGCGCAGCCGCAATAAAAGTCTCCAACTTGGTTGTCTTATGCTGCGTTTAAGTAAAGTAGGAAAAATAATATTTGAACGTTGTTATAAAACTAATTTTAACGTTTTTCTTATTAGTAGTAGTAAAATGTGAAGTTTTTATTATTAAAGCGACGATTTAGTGACTGAAAAGAGTCAAATATTTAAAAAAACATGAACAAAGAAACCTTCGTTGAAAAAATTATATCGAGCCTGAGCTTGAGCAGGCTTTACCCCATAGGCTTTAGCTTTAGCTTGGGGAAATTGCGTTCAGGAACACCACGAAAAAAACATTTTAACCTTTTAAAACTTCGCATAGCAAATCTTCATCAGAAAATTTTGATATATATACATATATATATATATTTTTTTTAATTTATTTATTTATTTTTTTTTCAGATATACTATATTTTTAAGAATGTTGAAAGGGATGTATGACATAGATTTATGTTGATCTATGACATAAAATCAAATTGAAATGCATTCAATTTTGTGATTGTAACATAACACATGTGAGTTGGAGCATCACTACCTTATGTGAATATTGTCAAAAAACGGAATTCACTAAATGTCAATTTTTTTATTTACAAAATACATTTCTTCATAAAGAATAAAAAGCATTTTATCCAAGTAATTTATTTTGTTCATCAGAAATAAAAAATCTTTAAGAAAACAATCAATAACTCACACAGAAATATGGCACCGTCTAGCGGCCAAACTGTGGTACTTTCTCAAATACAGCAAGGAAAAACATTTTTAAAGTTATCAAATGACTCTTTGCCATTGATAGAAGAAAATATATTTTAGTGTATTTTAAAATAAAATAAAATAAAATAAACTACAATAAAATAAAATAAAAAATAAAACATTGATATGT